>NC_133123.1:217686595-217986595 GCF_033568475.1 Henckelia pumila
GGATACTGCGAATAAAATTCTGCAGATTTACGACTATGAAAACAGTTTTCACGAAAGTCATATTTTTTGATTCCTAAAACGATCAATCTTCCTAAAACAAGGAAAAACACTTCAAAACCTCAATAAACCTTCAAATAATACTTCAAAACTCACCCCTCAAAACATAACTCAAAGATTTGAATCAAATTTCACACCTAAAACACTCAACCCAAAAAGTTTGGATTTCAAACATCTTTGCCCTTACATCTCATCAAACTTGTACCGGAAACATTAGGAACGCCTCACGTTTCACAATTAAACAACATACTCATGAATCATCAATAAATATGCATAAATCATCAAAAATCTCATAGGGTTTACTTGAAATACTTATACTCTTGAATGGATTTCAAAACAGTAAAAACATGCCTGAATCGTTTGATTGGATTTAACCTGGACTGCAGAAAGATCTAGCCTAGAGAAGAAAGAACTCTTGATCACTTGATGCAGTGCTCACGTGAAAGAGGGTTTGGGGAAGGAGAATGTACGCAACGTTCTTTTGAGAAATCTTGAATGATTGAACGCCAATAATTTTGTGACTAATGGGCTCCTAAATCGGTCCATTACTTATAAATAAAACTTTTAAAAACATTATTCTCCCCACTATTAAAATACACTGCATCAACTTAAATATTAACTAAAATATTTTACTTGACTAGTTCGAAGGCTAGGCTCGTTTCTACGATCCAGAATTAAATACCAACCTGAAAAATTTTAAAATCATACATTCACATAAATATCAAGCATTAACATAATTCAAATAATAACACAGAACAATTAAATTTTATAAAATAACATGCAATATATCAATTAATTTAATTAATTATATCGTGATTGAACTAGTGGACTTTTGGACCTTACAACTCTACCCTTCTTAAAAGAATTTCAAACTCAAAATTCGAGTTACCAAACTGTTCAGGATAGCGTGTTCGCATATCCTGCTCGGTTTTCCATGTAGCTTCCTTAACCAATTGGTTGCGTCATAGGACTTTCACCATCGGGATCTCTTTGTTCTTCAATCTACGAACTTGTTTGTCCAAGATTTGAACAAACATCTCCTCGTAGGAAAGGTCTGGCATCCATTCTACTGGCTCATGACGAATAACATGAGAAGGATTCACCACATACATTCTTAGCATGGAGATATGGAAGACATTGTGTACGCCCTCCAAGTTTGGTGGTAGAGCTACTCGGTAAGCTCGAGCCCCAACTTTATCTAGGATCTCAAAAGGTTCTATGTATCTTGGACTCAGTTTACCTCTCTTACCAAACCTCATAACACCCTTACATGGTGACACCTTCAAGAAAACATGGTCACCTACTTCGAACTCCAAATCTTTACGCCGCTGATCGACATAAATCTTTTGTTGACTTTGTGCTGTCAACATTCTATCTCTGATCTTGGCTATCAAATCTACCGTCTAAGTCACTATCTTTGGTCCCAAAATAGCTCTCTCTCCAACTTCATTCCCATGTAGGGGAGTCCTACATCTTCTTCCATACAATTCCTCGTACAGGGCCATGCCAATAGTTTTTTGATAACTATTGTTGTAGGTGAACTCTACTAAAGGTAATTTCGATTCCCAATTACCTCCAAAGTCGATCATACAAACCCTCAACATGTCTTCGAGTATCTGAATTACTCGTTCTGAATGAACATCTGTCTGCGGATGAAAAGATGTGCTGAAAGCTAGCTTCGTTCCCAATACTCTATGTAAACTTCCCCAAAAGTTCGAAGTGAACTTAGGATCTCTGTCAGATACTATTCTCAATAGACCTCCATGTAGTTTGACTATTTTTCGAATGTACAGCTCTGCATACTGCTCGGTTTCCCATGTAGCTTCCTCAACCAATTGGTTGCGCCATAGTACTTTTACCATCGAGATCTCTCTGCTCCTCAATCTACGAACTTGTCTGTCCAAGATTTGAACAGGCATCTCCTCGTAGGAAAGGTCTGGCGTCCATTCTACTGGCTCATGAAGAATAACATGAGAATGATTCACCACATACTTTCTTAGCATGGAGATATGGAAGACATTGTGTACGCCCTCCAAGTTTGGTGGTAGAGTTACTCGTTAAGCTCGAGCCCCAACTTTCTCTAGGATCTCAAAAGGTCCTATGTATCTTGGACTCAGTTTACCTCTCTTACCAAACCTCATAACACCCTTCCATGGTGACACCTTCAAGAAAACATGGACACCTACTTCGAACACAAAATCTCTATGCCGCTGATCGGCATAACTCTTTTATTGACTTTGTGCTGTCAACATTCTATCTTTGATCTTGGCTATCACATCTACCGTCTGAGTCACTATCTCTGATCCCAAAAAAACTCTCTCTCCAACTTCATCCCCATGCAGGGGAGTCCTACATCTTCTCCCATACAATGCCTCGTACGGGGCCATGCCAATAGTTTCTTGATAACTATTGTTGTAGGTGAACTCCACTAAAGGTAATTTAGATTCCCAATTACCTCCAAAGTCGATCATACAAGCCCTCAACATGTCTTTGAGTATCTAGATTACTCGTTTTAACTGACCATCTGTCTGCGGATGGAAAGTTGTGCTGAAAGCTAGCTTCATTCCCAATACTCTATGTAAACATCCCCAAAAATTCGAAGTGAACTTAGGATCTCTGTTAGAGATTATTCTCACTGGAACTCCATGTAATTTGACTATTTTTCGACAGTACAGCTCTGCATACTGATTCATTGAGAAATTATTCCTGACTGGAAGAAAATGAGCTGACTTGGTTAACCTGTCAACTATCACCCAAATCAAGTTTATCTTTCACGGTGAAACTAACAATCCTACCACGAAATCCATAGTGACATCTTCCCACTTCCATGTGGGTATAGGCAATGGTTTCAGGAGACCCGCTGGCATATGGTGCTCAATCTTCACCTACTGACAAGTCAAGCATTCACTCACAAATCTTACAATATCCTTCTTCATATCTGGCCACCAATATAAGGATTGCAGGTCCTTATACATATTTTTACTCCCTGGATGAATGGAATTCAGAATAGTATGGGCTTCAGTCATTACTTCAACTATCAGTGAGTCTACTACTGGCACCCACATTCTCCCTCTGTGATGAACAATTCCATCTTTAACGGTATACAGTGCACCACTCTTAGCCTCATCTCTATTTCTCCACGCCATCAACTGTTCATCAGAAGCTTGACCTGCTCAAATTCTATCAAGCAAACTTGGTACTACTGTTAAGGCTGATAGAGTGCATACCTCCATTGGTTCGAATACCTCCACACTTATCCGCTCAAAATCAGCAATTAACTCTTGTTGAACTTTCAACTGGTTCAATGATGTATACTTGCGACTCAGTGCATCTGCTACTACATTAGCCTTACCTAGATGGTAGCTAATGTCATAGTTGTAGTTCTTAACCAATTCCAGTCATCATCTCTGCCTCATATTCAACTCCTTCTGAGTGAAGAAGTACTTTAGGCTTTTGTGATCAGTAAAAATCTGACACCTCTCTCCATTCAAGTAGTGTCTCCACAGCTTCAAAGCAAATACAACTGCCGCCAACTCAAGATCATGAGTCGGGTAGTTTTTCTCATGGACCTTCAGTTGTCGAGATGCATATGCTATTACTTTATCATCCTGCATCAAAACAGCCCCTAATCCACTCTTAGAAGCATCGGTGTAAAATACAAAATGACCTGTGTGATATGAATCTAGGAGGTGCTCAAAGATTCATATTGTTCCAAGATTTGCTCCGTGATTTGCCGTCAAGAATTAAAGGATTTGGAATTCATGGGAATCAAGTTGGACTGCTTGAAGATCATTTTGGTGGAAGTTATAATAATATTAAAGTCCAAAAAGATCAAGGAAGTGAAGAAAACCTTGGAGAAAATACAAAAACAAATCAGCAAGTCCAAAGCCTATGCGCGCCTGTGCGTCCGAGTGGATTTTGATGATGCTAGATAGAACCCTATGCACGCCCGCCCCTTCCACTCGCGCGCCCGCGTCATTCCAAAAATACACACTTTGGCATGTTTGTGTATGTGCATGGAATTTTGAGTATTTTTTATATTTTGGTAGTTTTTTTTCCTATTTTGAGTGTTATAAGTCTATTAGGAAACTTCTACATGATATCTTTGATATCTTTTGCAATATTTTGGCATTATCTTTAGGATTTTAGAATTATAATCCAACTAGAAAATATTTAGTCTAATTCTATTAGGATTCCTAGTTTATTTCTTCTATATATTGTAAACTTCTCATTCATAAGAGATAGTTAATTATGATTTATTGAATTATTGATTTATATCAATTCCTAAAATTCTTTCTAGAATTTTGCCAAAGCTTTGCTTTTTTTTTTTTATCAAAAATCAAACTTATCAAAATTTAACAACTTTGTGGCGTTTGTCAATTGATTATCTTCGTGGATTGTCAAAAACAAGTTTTCTGAAGGTTCCGTTGTGATTGATTGTTTTCTTCTCGTGATTATCTGCTGCTAATTTCAAGTAAATTAGAGGTGGATATCCGAATCTTACTTGTTCAAAAGGTCGGGACAAAATTAAAGAATATTTTTGTTATTGAATTGAGGGTACAATTTTAATATAGTCGTGTTTGCCTTTCATGCATCTAAGATTCGCATAATTTGCCATCAAAGCTTAAGGTTTCATTGATTCAAGTAAGTCGTATCTTTTTATTTGTTCTTCTTATATATTCTTCGTTCTTCTTACACGTTCTTCGTTCATCGTTCCTTGTTCTTCGTTCTTCGTCTATCTCATATCAAATTTTTGTGTCGTTCTTTCAAACTTGTTATCCAAGTCTCTTGTCTTGTGCTACAAGTTATAAATTCAAAAAAAAAGATAGAAACATCAAAAAATTCAAAAAAAAAATCGGTAAAAAAAATTGAAGGACCGAAAAAGCTGTAAAAAAAAAAGGAGAAGCAAAATAACTTGTGGCAAAGTTCTTGTTTTTTTTTTTGAGTCTTTGGGTAAAAAGTTATTTCAATCTTTATAAAGTCAATTCCTTGTTTTTGCACAGTCTACGTGAGTCGATTGGCAAGTGTTTACAAGTTTTGAACTTGTGAGTTTGATATTTAAAATCACAAAGCATTAAGTTATTCCATATTTTGAGTGAAAAAAAGAGTGTTTGAGTGAATTCATTTGGAGTGACTTGTGAGATTTTGGGTTAGGAATATTTTATTAATAACCTTTTTCTTGCATGTACAATGTTTGAAAGAAAATTCGATGGGTATAGGGAGAGTGAAAGAAGATTTGATGATAGTAGTAGGAGAGAGAAAAGAGTTGATGGGCATGGAGATGAAAGGAGATATGATGAAGGAGATGGGAGAGATTTTTATTATTATTTGAATAGGTTGAAGAAAAATAAAATTTCGTCGTTACATGGAGATATGGATTCGGAATCGTACTTGAAGTGGGAGAAAAGGGTAGAGAACATATTTGAAGGTCGTGATTTTTCTGAAGCTAAGAAGGTTAAACTTGTCTTACAAGAGTTTGCCGACTATGCTTGCACTTGGTGGGATAAAGTGGTGGTGAATAGGAAAATCCATGGAATGAGTCATATTTCTACATGGGATGAGATGAGAGATCTATGCGGAAACGTTTTGCTCCTAATCACTGTGAAGCTTCCAAACGTGAACATCAAGGTACATCTAAACTTTCAAATTCTAGTACCTTTGATATTGCATGCTTATGGTGTCATAGAAAAGATAAGCATGATATGAGCCAATATTTTAAGGAGGATATGATGAAAGTGGCGGATTCTCGTGTAGAGATTGAATCTAATGGTGTCGTAGAGGTTGAATCAAAAGTTGAAGTTGAGTCAATAATTGAGAATGAAACTTCATTGATTGATGATGAGAGTGTTGAAATTTGTGCGGTGGAAGGTGAATGGCTTGATGAGAAATCTTCTATTGTGCATGACGTGGTTGATAATGGTATTAGTGTTGGTAAATGTGAAGTGGTAGGTGAGTTTGTATGTGTTGAAGAGTCATCTAATATTCTTGTGATGGAAGAGAGTACTATTGATGTTCATAGTGGGACTAGTAATTTGTTGGATGAGTCTTGTAATCTTTCTATTCAATTGTGCCCAAAATAACTTCTTGAGGATCAATTGGAAGTTGAAAATTTGAGTGATATGGCTGAAAAAAAGAGTGATGAAAAAAGTGAGATAGTCATGGAAAAAAAAAAGAAAAAGAAGAGGCCAAAAAAATGAGTGTCCAAAAGAGTGAGGTGGCCTTTGAGGTAAACAAAAGAGAGGAAAGAAATTGTGTTGAAAGAGACCAAAAAAAAAAAGAAATATTATGGTCCAAAATTGTGAGGATGAAAGTTTTGTTCAAATGAATAAAATTCCTAAAGTACTTATGTACAAAGAGATTTTTTCTCATTGTGATGATATAGCTGGTTCAATTCCGAGCATCGTTTGTTCTTCTTTGCAGGATTTTGGAGTTGTGTTGATGATGAAGCAAAGGAGATACCATACTAAAAGGCTTAGCATGTTGGATCCATGTGAAGTTGGTCACACACAAAGTGAGGTTAGAGATTTGAGAGTTGTTCCATTCGAGAGGTATGATTTACATGTTGAACACAAATCAAATGTCTACTTTCAAAGGTATGATCTCAATTCTCAATTGTTTGGATTTAATGACTTTGTTGAGAGATTTGTGACTATGCTATCTATGAAATATGCTTTAATTTCAAATAGTGATCTTAAGTTTTTTGAAATTTTGCATACTACAAGATTGAATGATTTGGATCATATTGATGTGTTGAAGTCACTTTTTGATCTCAAGGTGTTTGAATCATGGTATGTTATGAGATTGAGTGATTTGGTTTATGTTGATATGTGTGAGTGTTGCATGAATCGCATAGGTAGGAAGTCCTATTTGCTTGATTGGCTAGTAATGAATTTTGGGATAGCTAATGTGCGTAACACTTTCATGGGTTTGATGGATTATGTTTTGCATGCGTCTATGAGTAAATTTGTTGTGGTATTCTTTGATTATATATTAGTATATAGCAAAAATTTTAATGTTCATGTTGAACATTATAGAGTTGTGTTAATCATGTAGGATATGAAGTTTTTGGGTCGTGAGCATTATAGAAAGTTGAATGTATTTCATGCAAGAAAACTTGTTGATTTTGGTGTAAGTTCTCAAGAGGTTCAAATTGTCGGTGATATTTACTACACTATCACAAAGGTATGAATTTTTATCTATTTTGGTTACAAGGTTCTTATGGTTTGAAATTGTTAATGAATTGCATGAATGTGTTATTGACTTTGAGGAAGTGTTTGGAAAATATTTATGCGGTGTTAATGATAAATTATATGTGAGCAAGTATTTGTTTAAAGAAAATAAGTTTTTTTTAATATGTTCGTCATTGCATGATTTGCTTGATGAAAGGATATGTGCATTGAGTTTGAAGTGTAATTTTGAGAGATCCAAAATAATGATTCTAATGGATGAATATTTGTTATGGTTACACATGAAAAGATATGTTGAGTGTAATTGTGAGTGGCACATTGCATGTGAATTGTTTCTTATTCCTAAAGCACAATGGTTATACTTATCTATGAATTTTGTATTGGGGTTAACTAGGACTAAGAAGGGGAGGAATTTGATATTTGTCCTACTTAATGCAATTTTAATTATGTTTATGTGTGTTTGTGGTTATATGGTGTTTAGTTTAAGCTTGAAGAATTTTGTGTTATTTGATATGGTTATGAGTATGCAAGGTACATTAATGCATGTGAAAAATAATTTTAAATTTTCTAATTCTTGCATGGTTTTTGTAGATAAGGGGGAAGATTTGAGGACAAATCTTTTTGAAGAAGGGGAGTCTGATATGAATCTAGGAGGCGCTCGAAGATTCATATTGTTCCAAGATTTGCTCTGTGATTTGCCGTCAGGAATTGAAGATTTGGAATTCATGGAAATCAAGTTGGACTGCTTGAAGATCATTTTGGTGGAAGTTATAATAATATTGAAGTCCAAAAAGATCAAGGAAGTGAAGAAAACCTTGGAGAAAATACAAAAATAAATCAGCAAGTCCGAAGCCTATGCGCGCCCGCGCCATTCAAGTTGTGCGCCTGCGCGTCCGATTGAATTTTGATGATGATAGACAGAACCATATGTGCGCCCGCGCCTTCCACTCGTGCGCCCGCGCCGTTCAAAAACACACACTTTGGCGTGATTGTGTGTGTGCGTGGAATTTTAAGTATTTTTGATATTTTGGTAGTGTTTTTCATATTTTGAGTGTTATAAGTCTATTAAGAAACTTCTAGAAGATATCTTTGATATCTTTTGCAATATTTTGGCATTATCTTTAGGATTTTAGAATTATAATCCAACTAGAAAATATTTAGTCTAATTCAATTAGGATTCCTAGTTTATTTCTTCTATATATTGTCAACTTCTCATTCATGAGAGACAGTTCATTAAGATTTATTAAATTATTGATTTATATCAATTCTTAAAATTCTTTCCAGAATTTTGCCAAAGCATTGCTTTATTTTTTTTTTATTTATCAAAAATCAAACTTATCAAAGTTTAACAATTTTGTGGCGTTTGTCAATTAATTATCTTCGTGGATTGTCAGAAACAAGTTTTCTGAAGGTTCCGTTGTGATTGATTGTTTTTTTATCGTGATTATCTGTTGCTAACTTCAAGTAAATTAGAGGTGGATATCCGAAATCTTACTTGTTCAAAAGGTCGGGACAAAATAAAAAAATCTTTTTGTTATTGGATTGAGGGTACGATTTTAATATAGCCATGTTTGCCTTCCATGCATCCAAGATTCGCATCACTGTGCCTTATGGAATTGCTAACACTGGCACTGTCATCAGTCTCTCCTTCAATTCTGTGAAGATTTTCTCACACTGCTCTGACCAAACGACCTTCGCACCTTTCCGAGTTAAAAAAGTCAATGGTAGAGCTATCTTGAAGAAATCCTGGATAAACCGTCTGTAGTAGCCTACTAAACCCAAGAAACTCCGTATCTCTGTAGCATTCTTTGGGGTAGCCCAATTCCGAAATGCTTCTACTTAGACGCATCCACCTCAATTCCCTTAGCTGAAACTATATGACCCAAAAATGCAATTTTCCCAAGCCAAAATTCATAATTACTGAACTTAGAATACAACTGCTTCTCTTTCAGAATCTGCAATACTGTAGTCAAGTGCTGACGATGCTCCTACAGACTGCAAGAGTAGATCAGTATGTCATCTATGAAGACTATTACAAACTAATCCAAGAAAGATTGAAACACCATGTTCATCAAGTCCATGAACATTGTTGGTGCATTGGTCAACCCAAATGGCATTACCAAGAACTCTTAGTGGTCATAGAGAGTCCTGAATGCTGTCTTCTGCACGTCTTCATCCTTCACCTTTAACTGGTGGTAGCCCGATCGTAGATCAATTTTAGAGAACACCACCACTTCCTGTAATTGGTCGAATAGATCATCGATCATGGGCAAGGGATATTTGTTCTTCACTGTAACTGGATTCAGCTCTCTGTAGTCAATGCACAACATCATTGACTCATCCTTCTTCCTAACAAACAACACCGGTGCACCCCATGGCGATACACTCAGTGTGATGAACCCCTTATCCAGAAAATCTTGTAACTGATCCTTCAGTTCTTTCATCTCAGTCGGTGCCAATCTGTATGGCGCCTTAGAAGATGGCTTAGTTCCAGGAAACAATTCTATCCCAAATTTGACTTCCCTGACTGGAGGAAATCCCGCAACATCATCGGGAAAGACTTCTGGAAAATCTTTTACTACTTCCACCTCTTCAAGTTTCAGACGTTGCGTCTCCTAATCACCAGTTAGGCTTTCTAGGAATCCTGTACACCCTTTATTCAATAATTTCCAAGCCGTTCCTGCTGATATCATACCTGGTTACTCCTCTTAGATGCATCACGGAACACAAATGATTTTTCGTTTTGAATTTCAAAGAGACGGTCCTTTGTTTGCTGTCAATAATAGCCTCATGCTGAGCCAACCAATCCATCCCAAAATCGCATCGAAATCCACCATTTCCAAAACAATAAAATATGCACACAAATCTAGACTCTGCATCTGAATCTTACAATTTCTTACCACACTACTACTTTTCAATTCCTCTCCTGAGGGTAATGACACACAAAACCCCGAAATAGATTCTTCCGGCAAGATCCCCAATTTCATCATAAAACTAACAGACATAAAAGAGTGTGTAGCTCCTGTATCTATCAACACAAAATCAGGAAAATCAGCAATACAGATCATACCTGTGAGGATTGTAGAATTCGGATCAACTTGATCGTGAGTCATAAGAAACACTCTTTCCTTAATAGGCTCATTTTATTGCGGGAAATCCTTGACGAAATGCCCTAGCTTCTTTCAAAGAAAACATGTATTAGTACCAAGCATGCATTGACCTGAGTGTGGGTTCCCACAAATTTGACATATAGGCGCATTTGCCGGCTTTGAAGCATTGGCGTTCAACTGATTCTGCCCCTGAGGTTGCGCTTGATTAAGGTTCTGGCGCTGCTGTTGCTGTGGTCTCCTCGGAGCTGGAGCTTGGTACGGCCTATTTTGACTAGGCCCCTGGTAGCCAACTCTCTTCGTCTGTGACTCTTTGATAATGTCATTCCTATCCTTCCCAGATGACATAGCCTCATCGACTGTTGCTCGGTAAGTGGTGGCCCCACTTAATCTGACATCACGATGAATAGAGGCATTCAGTCCCTCCATGAAATGATTCAACTCTTCTGCAGCATTTCCAGAAATCATGGGCACAAAGTATCGCCCACTCTCAAACTTCTTCACGTATTAGGCAATGGACATGCTCCCTTGATGGAGCTCCAGAAACTCTCCGGCAAGTCTGGTCCTGGTGCTGACCGTAAAATACTTTCCATAGAACACCTCTTTAAATCCATTCCAAGTCAACGTAGTCATATCCACAGCAGAACGGGCTTCTTGCCACCAAACTCGTGCATCATCAAGAACATAAAGATAGCACACCTCACCCGGTCTGCATCGGTGAGCTGCATGTACTCAAATATGGTCTCCACTGACTGCACTCATTCCTCAGCTACAATGGGATCAACCCCTCCCTTGAACTACGGTGGCCCTAGATCCTTAAACTGTTTAAAGATCGGGTTGGTTATTAGAGGCTGATTGTTGTTCCAGCCACCTGCTTGTGCTTGGATCAACTACTGGATCTGTTCTCCTTGGGGCTGCTCTGCTCTTGTAACAGATTCGCCAACCCAGCCAAGAACTGGTTGTTCTGGTTGTCCTCATTATTCGGGTTCCTACGATTAGCCATTTTCTTGATATCCAACATAGTCCACATACTTAATCACGTTTTAAAAATACTACAACATACTTGAAACATGCAGAACTCTTAAATAGTACATACTATCATGCATCTTAAACAATCCATAACATAAAAACTTACAGAAATGAAGATGGAGCATAGGGTCGTGGTGAGTACGCATACATGCGATGAAACCCAGAGCGAACTGCTCTAATACCAAGCTATAACGTCCCAATTTTTACAATCAAAGCGTTACTGAAACTTACATACTTAAAATATATGAAAATTTTGAGGAAAATAAAAATCTTTGCGGAAGCATTGTAGCGACCCTACCCGAATCCACTACCTAATCAGAGTTAAGAGCATAATTAAACATGCATTAAATAAATCGCTGCGGAAGACTTAAATAAAAATATACCGGCAGAATACAACCGGTTAAACCAATTCGATTTATACAACCAAATCGAATAAATAGCCTAAAGGCAAAACCTATAGCTAATCCTGATGTCTTCACTGGTCGCTGGCTACTCCAAGCTCCTGTCGCTCAATCCTGCACATACACCTGCCCCGTCGAATGGGGTGTCCAGGTACACAGAAAAGACTGGACGTGAGCTCTAAGCTCAATACGAAAGTACTGGGAAAAACATAAAAATATGATGCATGCAAATGATAGGGTATCCATATCTTGGATAACTGTATATAACTGCTCAGTAATGGCGCCTAGGACATGAGTGGTACAATCCGGGGAGCAAACCCTGCGTACACTGCTCATTCCTACAGGACGTGGACTATGTCCCCAGATGCTGACTACCCATGACCCGTCAGTCACTGGGTACTAGACATCACCCGTCCAGACAGGGCTGAGCGGCCCTACATGGCTCATCTCACAAGATGGACAGACACAATATGATATGCACATGCTGCATAATAATATGACACACAAATGCAACATATAAGCATGCAAAAACCGCTGGCTATCTCAGTCTGTACTTACGTACCTTACTACAGGCATTTCCTAGCAGTCCCGCTCTAGGTTCCAAGCCTATATCAACTCTACAATGCAAATACCCATGCATCAATAATTAAGCTCTAAAAGCCTTAACTAAGCTATTGCATACTCCTAAATAATTTAAGGAGACCATAGCTATACATGCGTCCGTCGTCAGTCCATTGATGACAATTGCCTCAAAACTTAGGCCACAGCTCCGCTACAACGCCTGGATTGTTATGTCACTTCTGGATTCCCAATAGGATGCCTAGAACTCCCTAGATCTGAGTTAGAAGGCCAAGGAATTGAGAGAGGAAAAGGAGAGGTGCGAGTTGAAAATGAAATTTCGGACCTCTATTTATAGGCAAAGTTCGGGCCGTCCGAATAAGACTTCGGATCCTCCGATCTGGTTCGGATCCCCCGTTCCTGACTTCAGAGCCTCCGTTCCTGTTCGGAGCCTCCGATCCTGACTTTGGGTCCTCCGAAGTCCCATCAATGATGTCACCCTTGACGCATTATCTTCGGAGCCTCCGATCCGAGTTTGGATCCTCCGAACCCGTTCGGATCCTCCGATCCAGTTTGGAGCCTCCGAACCATCCGAACCCTCGGAACCTTCCCGACCATTTTCGAGTGTCTTGAATCCATTTCTGGAGTCCGTTAACCCATTTGGAATTTCTTTAATCATGTTTTACTTAATATAAACATGATTAAATGATTAATTATTCATTAATCGTTAATTCTGGATACGGGTCACTACATTCTCCCCCCCTTAGAAGATTTCATCCTCGAAATCTAGGGTAAAACTTCGAGAACGTACAAGAAACCCTTGCTAGAGTGTCTGGTCGAAATAGCTTCCAACGCACTCAGACTCTCGTCAAATTCCCTATAAGCTCCATTAATGCTTAACCGCATTAATATTCTTTCACTGAAGATTACTTCTCTACTGGTCGACAGTCGAACTTTCCTAGCGCTAGTGTATCGTAACACTGATACATCTTTCACTCGGACCACGATCTTCCTGACCACGAAGGATACAATACCTGCTTGATCAAGATTATTGTCTCAAAGAAAATCTTATACTGACGAAGACCAAGTCATAACCTGACTGGTTTTACTGCATTCGTCGAATCACTAATCAAAACTAACCATCTAATGGTTCCAAAAGTTCTCGGTGCTCAACACCTCTAGTTAGGAAACACTTTTCCCAACACTGTGCCGACACAACAAAACTCAAATTTCTCCCCAAGAGAATCTAGTTGACTCAAGTCTATACTTTAACGTAACCGCTCACGATGTTTCCTAGACTGGTTACCCTCCCTACTCTCCCTGAAGCACAACCGGCTTCCCAAGGAATACTGGGAACTTAAACCATCATGTCTAGTACATTCTGCTGTCCACGTTTCTTAGTATAACTCCAACACTGTGCCCTGATGATAACTATCATTACTTGCAATTCATGACGCTACGTCATCTCCTAGTCATTGGCCTGCGAAATCACGCATACATTGCAAATGGAAGTCATCACGCCTCTGATGATCTACATCATCTCGATCATAGGTTATTCACCTCATGAATTTCAATCGATATACATCCTCTGGTTAGTTATACATACTCGCAATCACTGTACATACATCAAGACTAAGGCAAGCTTCCACCAATATGCTCGACTGGGACTTTCCACAGTGCACAGACATATGGAAAGCTTACTATTCCGTCTCGAAACTCGACAGTCATTGCACCTGGTATAACTCAACTCAGAGTCTCTGATAATACCATCAGTTCATACCAACCTCCCAAGGTTGAACATACTGATCCTGGAACTAAATCTCAACGGATTCTCAATAGTCAAATCGCTTCCTTGCCGAACGCATCAGTCTCAGCACTGAACGATCTAATTCATCGATTCCCTAGTCAATCCTGGGAAATACTTTTGCTCGAAGTAACTTGCCACCCGACGTACATCCGAATATCGTCCATTGCTAACGCGCAATATTCTTGACGAATGGTCCGCACTGATGTGGATTGTCGACTGGAAAGAACAAAGTTGCTTCATCGCTATCTTGCGAAATCTTCAATTCCCACAACAATCTTGTTGGCTACTAAGTCGATCTAAGACTGCCTCGATCATCCCAATGATCTTAAGCACCACACAATGAAAATTTGTGACACACTCTGCCGGATCTAGAGAACTAGGTCTCAGCAAATGTCACACCTCACAATCAAACAACTGATGTTTCCTTGCTAATGTCCACTAGCATTTCCAACTACTCGTCGGATCCAACCACAATGGTACACATAGATGCTCTCACTTAACCGAAATGTCCGGTCAACAATCTTCACTATTGTTGTTCAATGGAAAACTCTCACATGAAACAGCAACATGATCCTTTCCTGACCTATTGCTATCACTAAGCAATTGATTGGATCAATATCAGTTTCTTTCTTAACAAGAATGCACTATACTGGAAACTATCAACTTCCTTGCTTGTCTCCACTGTCAAGTTAGCACCTAACTTGATCATACAAGTTCACTTGCAATCGTTCCCGATTACAGCAATCCCAGAAGATTCATCTTTGGCGATCATTGAGACTAAATAACTCAGATCTCCAATTTTTCTGAGATGGTATTCAGTAATCATCCCATAAGCATTACTCGACAAAATACTATCCCAATTATTTCTTAATTGCTACATCTTGATCAACCCTAATTGGCTCAACCAATCGAATTCGTCGATTTACTTATGCTCGCACTTATCAGATCAAACCACCACTGATCATTCACCCTAAATGGCTCGGTCAATAACCATGACTCAGCTGCCACAAAGAATCATTTCCAAACGGTGTCAGATCACAGTACATAAGTAGTTTACTTGGCACAAGTCCTGCGCCTTTTCAGCACAACTAACCACTGCTTTGTATTCTGAACTTAATCATCCTAACTCTGACGGAGTTAGCCAATAACCACTAGTAGTCACTAGCACAGATCCCATGCCACCTTAGCACTACCAATCGTTGTCTTTTTCACCCAAGGCAAACATCAAGATAAACTAAGCTCATTTCCATCCCATGGAAAATCCTACGCTCAATCTCTGAAAATATCAGACAGCGCAACCACTGGACTCACTGTCCTTACCTCGTTCATTCAGAATGAACATCACGGCTCGTCAAGTCCAAGAAGAATAACTAAAGAATCCCAAAGATTTCCACAATCTTCGGACACAATCTTGATTATATCCCTCGCTAAGATTGTTCAACAAATTAAGACCGAGGTAGCCTACCACCATGTCCCACCTAGAATCACCACCAAGTGTATACTGGCATCACGCTTCCCTCATGCCTCAATTAGTCTTATACAATCCTTAGCGTCTGATACAACCCCATTACTGATGGAAGACTAACATCGCTGGAAATACTCACCTCCAAGTCAACGTCTCAGATAGTCTTCACTCTCCCCTCCTGAATAAGTCTCATATCAGGAGAATCCAATCATATTTCTAATATGATACTAGTCAGATGATATCCCCAATCATCATCGTGTAGTCCTCGTATTCGAGTCAAAGTCTCGTAACAACATCCCATCCAATATCTTGGATAATTCCTATCACAAAGAAATTTGATAAGTGCATTTTGTGCACTTAATTTGTATATGGTTTTACTTGACTTTTGGAATTTATTGGTAGATATTGCGTGAAATTGTTGTTGTTTTTGTGTTTGTAGGAATTTATGGACTTCGATGTGTTCAAGTGGAAATAAGCTTAAAAGATGGAAGTTTACAAGGAAATTTAAGAGTTGGAAAAGAGAAGGAAAAGGCTAAGTTTGAGCTAAAGGGGCGCCCGCCCCATTCATAGGCGCGCCCACGATGTTATTGAAGAATGCAAGAAGAAAAGTCGAGCTGAGGGCACGCCCGCGCTGACCTTAGGCGCGCCCGCGCCATTGAAGAATACTCAAAAGTTTGTTTTGCGAATTGGAGGCGCGCCCGCGCCGTCATCTGTTTGGAATATTAGAGTCCGACTGTTTATGGAAAATTTGGGGATATCTTTGGTATTATTTTGGATGATTGTTAGGTCATATTGAGGGGATTTTTCTGAGTCAAAAAACTATCTATCAGCCGCCAATACACACAATATTCTAGAGAGTACTTTTGTGAGTTTTTGGAGTTGAAGAATTGAAGATTGCTTGGAACGAAGACGAAGACTTTTCGACCGGACGTGGAAGAAAGACTACGGCTTTGTTTATTCTTTTTATTTTCTTTTGATTATTGAATTATGTTTGAGATATTAAACATGATTTGGTTTTTATTGAATTCGAGCATGAACTAAACTTTTCTAGTCTAGAGGTTGACGTAGCTTGGTTGAGACATATTCATGAATTTTTGATTTTAATGAATTGAATTTCTATAGATTAATTGTGTTTCTAGAATTGAATATCTTCTTAATTTACTGGCCATAAATTGATTTGTTATATTTACTTAGAATCATTGCTCGGGAGAGGGGATTTTGAGTAGGATCAATAGGAACTACACTGTTAATTGTTTATATAGCTCGGGAGAGTATATAGCTTTAATAGAACCTTTAAGGAACATCATTTTACACATATCACTAAATCTAGATTTTTAATAGGGATATTGAAATCGAATTGTAGTTGATACACTTTATTTGTTGCTCGGGAGAGGGGAATAGAATAATCTAAGTGTTCTTGGTTATTAATCGAAGGAAATTCATAAAATAGATTAATTAGGATTGAATATTGTCGAGACCAAGTGAAATCAAAACCTCTGGACTATTTTTCTCTGATTGATAATTTCTCGAAATTTGTGTGTGTGAGCTTGATAATTTTTCTTTATTTATTTTATTTATTCTGCAAAATTCTCAAAGTTTGATTTTCTAGATAAAATTAAGACTATTTTAATTACAAGTATTGAATATTTTTATTTTACTCCCTGTGGGATCGACACTCTCTCTTTCATTATACTAAAACTTGACACTCATACGCTTGCGAGGAAATTTTCACAACAAGTTTTTGGCGCCGTTGCCGGGGAGTAATTTTGATTAATTTTTAGTCTTGTTACCAATTAGTCAAAGTTTTAATTTAGAGTTTTCTTTATTTTAATTTAAGTACTAATAAATTGCTATTGTTCTTAATTGCAGTTTATGCGAAGATCTCAAAGTGCGAATTCTTTGCTCTTTGATCAAGAGATTGAACGAACTGCAAGAGCTTTGAGAAAAGCTAGGAGAGAAGAACAATTAAACATGGCTGAAGAAGATGTCAATGAATTGCCTTTGGTGCCAATTAGAGATCATTTCAGGCCAACGATCCAGGCTCACTATTCTGGAATCGCTAGAGGGACAATAAATGCCAACAACTTTGAGTTGAAGCCGACCTTAATCAACATGGTTCAGCAGAACAAATTCAATGGAACTTCCACAGCTGATCCTCACTTACACTTGCGCACTTTTCTAAAGAATACTGATACTGTTAAAATAAATGGTGTTTTTGAGGATACAATACGCTTACGTTTGTTTCCTTTTTCTCTCAGGGACAAGGCACGGAGTTGGCTGCAGTCATTGCCACTAGGATGCATAACAACTTGGGAGGGCATGGCTGTGAAATTCTTAGAGAAATTATTTCCACCATCCAAGGCAACCCAGCTGAATATTGAGATCAGTACCTTTCAACAGCATGATTCAGAATAACTATACGAGGCATGGGAAAGGTACAAAGATTTGTTAAGACGTTGTACTAATCATAATTTTGCAGATTGGGAAGAAATAGAGTTTTTCTACAATGGACTGAATGCGCCTACAAGAATGTCTGTGGACTCTGCTGCTGGAGGTACCATATTTTCCAAGGACCCCATTCAGGCTTATGATATGCTGGAACATATGACTATCAATAGTTATCAATGGCCATCTGAACGTATGGGAGTCAAGAAAGGAGTGTACAGTGTGGATCCTCTTACATCCATTACTGCACAGCTATCTGCGTTAAGTACACAAGTGGCTTCTCTGAACAAGGTGAATATCGCAGAACCTGCAGGTGTGTCGGTTTCCATAGATGAATCTCATCCACCTGAGGAAGCTCAATATATCAATCCCAGAGGCTATGGAAACTATCGAGTTAACCCTCCACCTAATGCTTATCATCCTGGTTTACGTAACCATGAAAATTTTTCCTATGCCAACAACAAAAATGTGTTGAAACCCCCTCCAGGATTCAATACAAATCAAGGGGAAGGTAAAGAATCGTTGGAGGATGTGGTGTCTACATTTGTTACTGAATCTAACAAGCGGATGTCGAGGACTGAAACTCGAATGGATAGCATGGAGACACAGATGTGTAGTTTGGGAGCTATGATGAAATCCATGGAGACACAGATTGGACAGCTTGCAAATGCTTTGAAGGATCAAAACAGAGGACAGTTTCCCAGCAATACTGAAGTGAATCCAAAAGAGCAGTGCAAGGCAGTTGAGTTGAGAAGTGGGAAGAAGTTAGAAGAGAAATAGCAGAGCAAAGCCAAAGAAAGTGAAGAACCAGTGACTGAAGAAATTGTGGTTGAAGAGCCCAAGAAGGAAGCTGAATCTAAACCGATGTACAAGCCACAACTTCCTTATCCACAACGGTTTAAGAAGAAGGCACTTGATGAACAGTTTTCCAAGTTTCTAAATATCTTCAAGAAGATACACATCAATATTCCATTTGCAGATGCCTTGGAACAAATGCCTAATTATGCAAAATTCATCAAAGATGTAATGTCTAAGAAGAGGAGATTGCAAGACAACGAAGTGGTGAATTTGATAGAAGAATGTAGCGCAATCCTGCAGAAAAAGTTGCCACAAAAGCTGAAGGATCCAGGGAGTTTTACTATCCCTTGTTTTATTGGTGGTTCTAAGGTAAATAGAGCTTTATGTGATTTAGGAGCAAGTATAAATTTAATGCCTTTTTTTTGTTTACAGGACTTTGGAGCTTGGAGAAGTCAGGGCGACCACCATCACATTACAGCTGGCTGATCGGAGTATCACATACCCACGAGGTATTGTGGAGGATGTTTTGGTAAAGGTCGATAAGTTCATATTTCCAGCAGACTTCGTGATTTTGGACATGGATGAAGATGAAGAAACTCCCTTGATTTTTGGGAGACCTTTTCTAGCTACTGCACGTGCATTGATCGATGTCCACAAGGGAGAACTCACACTTCGAGTTGGTCGTGAAGCGGTGATTTTTAATATTTATCACACCATGAGGGGCCCAAATGAGGTAAGTGCATGTAAGAGCATTGAAATTATTGAGTCTCATAACTCTTTTTCATGTGCAGGAAGTACTGATCCGCTCGAACGTTGTTTGGTGGCGGACGAGGTGGTTGATAAGGAAGAGGATTGGGAGTTACATGAACAAAAATTATTCCTGGACAGCGCTCTGAAAGAAAAAATGGTGAGTTCTAAGGAATCTGAAACATTGGAATATAGTGCACCAGAGGTATCCCCTGAAACTCATGATCTGAAAGCATTGCCTGCGCACCTATGTTATGAATTCCTTGGTGAAAATTCTACTTGTCCTGTTATTATATCTGCTCATTTGTCTGCTGTAGAAAAAGATAAGTTGCTGAGAGTTCTGAGAAATTTTAAAACCGCTTTAGGATGATCAATTTCTAACATCAAGGGTATTAGTCCAACAATTTGCATGCATAAAATTTTGATGGAAGAGTCGTATACTCCTTATGTTGATCATCAGAGACGGTTGAATCCCGCCATGAAAGAGGTAGTTAAGAAAGAAGTTCTAAAGCTGTTGAATGCGGGAGTGATTTATGTTATTTCTGACAGTAGTTGGGTATCTCCTGTTCAAGTGGTGCCTAAGAAAGGTGGGATTACTGTGGTTAAAAACAAGAATAATGAGTTAATCTCCACACGTACAGTAACTGGCTGGCGAGTATGTATAGATTATAGGAAGTTGAACAAAGCTACTCGTAAGGATCATTTTCCACTTCCTTTCATTGATCAAATGCTTGATAGACTTGCTGGTTATTGCTATTAGTGTTTCTTAGATGGTTATTCAGGCTATAATCAAATTGCCATAGCACCGGAGGATCAGGAGAATACTACTTTTACGTGTCCCTATGTCATGTTTGCTTTCAGGAGGATGCCATTTGGACTGTGTAATGCACCTGCAACTTTTCAGCGGTGTATGATGGCGATTTTTGCAAATATGGTGGAGGACGTGATGAAAGTGTTTATGGATGACTTTTCAGTATTTGGTTCCTCTTTTGATCATTGCTTGCATAATCTATCTCTTGTTTTGCAGAGGTGCCAAGAAAAGAATTTAGTTCTTAACTAGGAAAAATGTCACTTTATGGTTCAAGAAGGGATTGTCCTTGGACATAAAGTGTCATCCAATGGATTAGAGGTGGATCGAGCCAAAGTGGTTGCAATTGAGAAGCTTCCACCTCCGAAGAATATCAAGGGCATCAGAAGTTTTTTAGGCCATGCAGGGTTTTATCGGCGTTTCATCAAGGATTTTTCTAAAATCACAAAACCCCTGTGTATTTTACTTGAAAAATATTCTACATTCATTTTTGATGATGATTGTTTGCAGGCCTTTGAAAAGATCAAGACGGCATTGACCACAGCACCCATCATGATTGTGCCGGATTGGAAGGAGCTCTTTGAGCTTATGTGCGATGCTAATGACTATGCAGTGGGCGCGGTATTAGGCCAAAGGAGAGATAAGATTTTCAGAGCTATATATTACGCCAGTCGCACCATGGATGCCGCACAGCAAAACTACACTACCACCGAAAAAGAGATGCTTGCAGTAGTTTTTGCTTTTAATAAATTTCGTCCATATTTAATTGGTACTAAAGTAGTTGTTTATACTGACCATGCAGCAATTCGCTACTTGTTTGCCAAAAAGGATGCCAAGCCACGCTTGATAAGGTGGATTCTACTTTTACAAGAGTTCAATTTTGAAATCAAGGACAAGAAGGGTAGCGAAAATCAAGTTGCTGATCACTTGTCGAGATTGGAGCTAGAAGGCGTGAAGGAGGAGGAGAGCATAAAGGAATTGTTTCCGGATGAACAAATCTTTGAGGTAAGTTCTTTTATTCCATGGTTTGCTGATATTGCGAATTTCTTGTCTTGTGGTGCCATGCCTCCAGAATTACACCGACATCAGAAAAAGAAATTTTTCCATGACGTTAAGTTCTACTTGTGGGATGATTCCTATGTTTTCAAACGTTGTGCCGATCAAGTGATTCGGAGATGTGTGGCGGGGCAAGAAGCAAATGAAATTTTGGAACAATGTCATTCCTCACCCTATGGAGGACATTTTGGAGCCACCCGAACTGCTGCTAAGGTACTACAATTTGGTTTTTATTGGCCTACGTTGTTTAAAGATAGTTATACCTTGGTGAAATCATGTGATAAGTGTCAAAGAATGGGAAATATTTCAAGAAGGCATGAATTATCCCTCACAAATATTTTAGAAGTAGAATTATTTGATGTGTGGGGTATTGATTTTATGGATCCCTTTCCCCCTTTTTTTGGGTACACTTATATTTTATTAGCAGTTGATTACGTTTTGAAATGGGTGGAAGCCATTGCCACCTCGACTAATGATGCTTGTGTTGTAGTTAAATTTTTGCAAAAGAATATCTTCACGAGGTTTGGAACTTTACGAGAAATAATCAGTGATGAAGGTACGCATTTCTGCAATAAGATTTTTAATACCTTGCTCACTAAGTATGGTGTCAGGCATAAGGTGGCGTGTGCATACCATCCGCAAACCAATGGCCAGGCGGAGATCTCTAACCGGGAAATCAAACAAATCTTGGAGAAAACGGTTAAGACAAATCGGAAAGATTGGGCAATCAAGCTAGATGACACCATTTGGGCCTACCGCACTGCATTCAAAACACCCATTGGGATGTCTCCCTACAGGCTGGTTTTTAGTAAGGCATGTCATTTACCGTTGGAGTTGGAGCACAAGGCGTTTTGGGCTATCAAGAAGCTAAACATGGATCTCGAAGCATTCGGGGAGTTGCGGAAACTACAGTTGAAAGAATTGGATGAATTTCGAAGTGAAGCATATGAGAATTCCAAGCTATACAAAGAGCAAACAAAGAAGTGGCATGATAAAATCATTGTGCATAGGGAATTCGAAAAGGGTCAGAGAGTTTTGCTATTTAACTCTCCGTTGAAATTATTTCCAGGGAAGTTGAAATCGCGATGGTCAGGGCCGTTTCTCATAGAAACAGTTTATCCACATGGTGCCATTGTATTGCGGTGTACAGATGGAAGAACTTTCAAGGTTAATGGGCAGAGAGTCAAGCACTACTTTGGCAACGAAGTACTACCCGCATCCAGTGCATTGCTTGATGATCCCAACTAAAGACTGGTGCACGTCGGGCTGATGACTTTAAACCAAGCGCTTTTTGGGAGGCAACCCAAATTTTTTAGTTTTTGTCTTTGTTTTTTTTGTTTTTACTTTTAATTTTGTTGTTTTGGAAGTAATTTGGTTTTTTCTATGATTTTTGCAGGATTTTGGATACCAATCTTGAACCGAAGGGGCGCCCGCTCTATTAAGTAGCGCGCCCGCGCCGCTCTAGCATGACAACGGTGAAATGTTTTCGAGCTCAAGGCGCCCGCCCCTTCTTCGGCGCGCCCGCGCCGTCCCTGTACCATATTTGTGCCAATTTTTTCGAGATGAAGGCGCGCCCGCCCTTACCACGCGCGCGTCCACAAAACTCACAAAATGAATCGAAGGCGCGCCCGCCCTTACCATACGCGCGCCCGCCCCGACACCAATTTCTTCCATATAACATACTCTTTTCTTTCCTTTCTCCCAAATCTTTTCCCTATTTCTTGTCCACCTTCTTCCTCACGATTTTTCCCCTCTTCTATTGTTATAATCGGCTCGTCTATCTATTCATCTCCACCCCCCACAATCTAATTTCTTTCATCATCTATTTGACGCGGGATGGTCGAACCACTTTTATCCAGGGCCGCCTCATTTAAATTTTGGAGGATTGTACATTGGGGAAGCTTTTGATTATCTACTCTTCTCGGACTCATATGGAGTAAGTCGTTCTTTTGGTACTTTTAAAAGTGTTTTGGGTGGTGAGTATTTCGAAATTCTACTCGTGCGATTCGTGGGTCTTGAAGTCTTAATTGATTAATTGATCTTTGAAGTGTGAATTCTATTGGATTGTTGCAGAAGCGGTTGTTGTTGTGTGTGGATTGTGGATTAGATTTAAGTTTGGGGAAGTTGTGATTGTGGTAAATTTGTTAATTGTTGCGTGACTTGTGGTGCACTAAGTGTTTGATTCATGGCACCAAAGAAGAAACAAAAATCTGTTGCATCCTCTTCTCATGCTAATCCGAAGCCTGAGCCGCAGCGTTTCTAGAATGAGAGTGCCGAACAGCATTATCAAAATTGTCTAGGAAAAACGATATTACCGGAGCGTGGGTTTGATACGACATCGGGATTTGGGAACGATGAGTTTTTGAATACAATTGGTAGGGCTGTGAATGGGCGTCAATGGTTAAATTTTGTTAAGCCACCTCAGGATGCAGTCGTCCCAGTCGTTCGTGAATTTTATGCGAACTTGAAAGTAAAGCACATGCAGTTGAAAGTGCTTGTCCGAGGCCAGCTGGTGCCTTTTGATGCTCACACTATTAACACCCTGTACAACCTTCCGCCAGTATTTCACGATGAGTATGCGGAGTACCGAGCGAATGAAGTGGATTACGCGGTGATTCTGAGCCGTATTTGTGTTCTGGGCGCGGAATGGCACATGGGCCGTGATCATCAGCCTTCCAAGTTGAAGAAAACCGAGCTAATTCCTGATGCTAAGCTGTGGTATAACTTTGTGTGTACTCGTCTTAAACCAATTGACCACGAGCATGAGGTGACACAAGAACGAGCGATTCTTGTTTATTGTATTTTGGAGGTCAAAGCAATCGACTTGGGACAGATTTGTCAAGAAACTATTCAGGATGTGGCAGCAGGTAAGACGACTGGCGGGTTTGCATTGCCCGCACTTATCACTGATCTTTGTGAAGCGGCTGGAGTTGAGTGGGGCCAGAATGAAGAATTGTTGAAAGCTACTGCTCCGATTTCTTGTCAAACACCTTTTCGCATGATACCTTCTTCTGAGCACCGAACTCGCGCTGAGAGGCGATATTTTAATAAGAGAGCAGCTGCACGAAGCGGCCCTGCACCCCGACCTCAAGCACCCCCTGTTGCGCTCGATCGTGTTGCTCTTCTGGAGGATGAATTGAGAGCACACCGTCAAGAGTTTCGGACATTTCAGCAGACTACTGGTGTCTTTATGGACTACATGATGGATTTTACAGATACTTTGAGACATCAGTTTCCACAGGCTGCTAGTTCGACTCATCCATTTCCTCTGTACCCACAGTGGCCGCCCACTTTTGGCCCTTCAGGTCCGTCCCATGCTGATGCTACTGATGATGGCGACGACCACTGATAGTCGTCGTTTGTGGTACATGTCCTTTATGCTTTCTTGTTTTAATTCCTTGAGGACAATGAATGTACTAAGTTTGGGGGAGTTGTGTCAGTTCTGACTTTTATTGTTTTTGTTTAGTTGCTTTTGCTTTTGTTTTGTTTTTATTTTAGTTGTTTGGTTCTTAGGAGTTGTGTTGTGTTGGTGTGTGGCTGAATTTGAGAAATTTATGTAGTTGTGGTTTTTTGGTGAATGATGTTGAGAAATCATAATGAAATGGATTGATGGTCAATGATGTTAATTTTTGTTTTGTAACTGAAGTCCATGACTACCTGCCTAGCTGACAAAATTTTGAAATAAACGGAACCAAGTGAACAATTGAACTCCTATATATTCTGTGATTTTGCTTGAATCTGAATCTTGAGACAGACAAACATAAAAATGATTGAGGCATTGTTTGGATTTTTTGGGCCTTGAATTTTATTGAATCAATTTATCCTTAGTTGCCCATTTGAGCTTACATGCATATTAGTACTTAGAGGTACGATAATTCTGAAACATGTTGTGAAAATCATCGTTTACTGCTGATGATTATTCCTTTCTGCACTAATTGAGATTTGTATGATTTAATTGTGGATTGAGACTTGTCTAGAACTAGTTCGGACACCCCTCGAGGCGAAATACGGGCAAAACTGTGATTAGGAATGATTTAGGTGATTTTTTTGAATTCGTTTGAGCCTTTCAAGCTACCTATTATATATGTTATCCCTAGTACCTTGTTTGAGCTTTATTGAAAATCGAATGGCATGCGTGTAAACGTGTGATGAAACCCCCATTCGTCATTATTTCAAGGTCCTACATTGACTACCTGAATAGCTTATACACTATTTCCTACCTTTAATGGAGTAATTTGAATTCTAAATTGTTATATGCTCCTAGTTTTTATTTGTGAATATGGAATGGTGTGGCGGATGAATGGAAATGAGGAAGGTAGTAGAAAATAAAAAAAGAGTTGAAAAAGTTGTGAAAAGAAAAGTTGTGAAAAAAATTGAAAAAATCAATGAAGTGAAATAAGTGTGAAGTTGTGAATGAAAAGGAGTTGACATTAGAGTTGAGCATAAATGTGAATTACTCCTTATTTGAATTTTTTTTCCTTCATTTGTAGCCATGAGCCAGGCCTTGCATTATAAGATTATTAAGTTCTATTGACCGAGTCACAGTTGCCCAATATACTAGTGGAGAGGGGTTGCGAGAATTTAGCTTATGGACTGTTGATTGAAACTTTAATGATTATGAATTCTTGATCGAAACACGCACACACTACGTTCTTGAATTAAAACAATTGAGTGTGATTGTGATGATATATCCTTTAATTTGATCCTGCTCTACCATGAAAATCCTCATGATTTGTGAATGTTTGAATTGAGTTAAGAGAAGAGTATTTTGAAACGTGAGTTGCGGAGTTTATGAGTTTATGAGGTTGAATTACTTTTCTGGCTAACTTATTTTTCAAGTGTTAGTAGGATAGATATGATTGGATTTAAATTGTTTTGGAATTCCATACTGAGGTCATTAATCCATAGTCATTCTTTATGGTTGTTGTTTTTGCAATTGAGTGGAGTTTGTGTTGGTTTTGCTCGAGACGAACAAAAGTTCAAGTTTGGGGGAATTTGATAAGTGCATTTTGTGCACTTAATTTGTATATGGTTTTACTTGACTTTTGGAATTTATTGGTAGATATTGCGTGAAATTGTTGTTGTTTTTGTGTTTGTAGGAAGTTATGGACTTCGATGTGTTCAAGTGGAAATAAGCTTAAAAGATGGAAGTTTACAAAGAAATTCAAGAGTTGGAAAAGAGAAGAAAAAGGCTGAGTTCGAGCTCAAGGGGCGCCCGCGCTGACCTTAGGCGCGCCCGCGCCATTGAAGAATACTCAAAAGTTTGTTTTGCGAATTGGAGGCGCGCCCGCCCTGTTCCCTGCGCGCCCGCGCCATCATCTGTTTGGAATATTAGAGTCCGACTATTTATGGAAACTTTGGGGATATCTTTGGTATTATTTTGGACGATTTTTAGGTCATATTGAAGGGATTTTTTTGAGTCAGAAAACTATCTATCAGCCGCCAATACACACAATATTCTAGAGAGTACTTTTGTGAGTTTTTGGAGTTGAAGAATTGAAGATTGCTTGGAACGAAGACGAAGACTTTTCGACCGGACACGAAAGAAAGACTACGGCTTTGTTTATTCTTTTTATTTTCTTTTTATTGTTGAATTATGTTTGAGATATTAAACATGATTTGGTTTTTATTGAATTCGAGCATGAACTAAACTTTTCTAGTCTAGAGGTTGACGTAGCTTGGTTGAGACATATTCATGAATCTTTGATTTTAATGAATTGAATTTCTATAGATTAATTGTGTTTCTAGAATTGAATGTCTTCTTAATTTACTGGCCATAAATTGAGTTGTTATATTTACTTAGAATCATTGCTCGGGAGAGGGGATTTTGAGTAGGATCAATAGGAACTACACTGTTAATTGTTTATATAGCTCGGGAGAGTATATAGCTTTAATAGAACCTTTAAAGAACATCATTTTACACATATCACTACATCTATATTTTTAATAGGGATATTGAAATTGAATTGTAGTTGATACACTCTATTTGTTGCTCGGGAGAGGGGAATAGAATAATCTAAGTGTTCTTGGTTATTAATCGATGGAAATTCATAAAATAGATTAATTAAGATTGAATATTGTTGAGACCAAGTGAAATCAAAATCTCTGGACTATTTTTCTCTTATTGATAATTTCTCAAAATTTGTGTGTGTGTGAGCTTGATAATTTCTCTTTATTTATTTTATTTATTCTGCAAATTCACGAAGTTTGATTTTCTAGATAAAATTAAGACTATTTTAATTACAAGTATTGAATATTTTCATTTTACTCCCTGTGGGATCGACACTCTCTCTTTCATTATAATAAAACTTGACACTCGTACGCTTGCGAGGAAATTTTCACAACAAAATTCTAACCACAACTCTGATGATAACCCATAGCCATCGCCGGTAGAATCCGTCCACCTACTAGATCCACACGTCTAGCAGTAACCCAAAGGTTAATACCTATATGCTCAAGGTACACACTCGTCAAGGAAATTCCTCCAAGATTGGATCCCACAGCAGAATACTCAACCTATATCTCTGGCACACCAGATGATATCAAACCATCGATATCAAACCTGATATCTAATCCAAGGTCATACCTCGTCGTGACTGCTACCAACTCCTTAGACTGAGTAGCCTTCCCACTGCCATCTCCTGAAGCACAAAGGCTCCTAGGTAACCTCTGAAGTACAAAGACTCCCAGAGTAACACTGGCATAGGGTCGCGCCCCATCACTTCTAGTCCTGGTCATAGTCCACAACTCTCGACATATACTGGACCTGGCATCCTGCTGAAAACCCATCATGACAAGCCTCAACCTAACGAAGGTCAGACAGCCTACTGTTCCAAGAAACAACCTAGAACAAAGCCCAAATGTTCTAAACCGAACAATATGCCTAATGCCTCTAGATGAGTCCACTCGTCGCTGGCACTATCTTAGTCTTCTGACTAACTAAGTCAATCCTAGGAAAATTCCTAGACTAACCGCATGTCACACTATCACAGTTGGCCCACTCAAATCCCATGAGCTGCAATAGTTGAACGCTAATCAACTAAACCCAATCCAAACTTCTGCACAATCATGCAATCATCCACGAATTTCTGGATAAATAAAACATGTATCACTTATTTTAAGTTATGTACAATTCTCTTTATTACAATCTCATGTAATACATACAGTATTCAAAATACAATGAAATGTACAATCGACTTGAAATGATACAACCAAAGTATGATGATTCATTACACCTGAAATATTGTTTACAACTACATCAATATAGTATTTAAATCATCATAATAGTCTTCGTTTCTTGAGCATTAAACTTCTAATTGACACACGCATCGATACAAGCATACTCCGGACCAAGTCTCTCTACATGTCCTCTCGTGAAGAACTCTGGAGAAATGGCTCGTGATAGCTATCCAGCTATGCTCTGCGTCAGTGCATGTCAGTCGACCCCTTCTGCTCACGATCTACCATCAGCGTTCTTCTTGTAACAAAATCATGCTTCTGAACATGAAGTTTCCCGTGTGCCTACCGAATGCATCGATACAAGCATACCGGCAAAACTATGTTCCGCATGAAAATCTCTTCAACTACGACTGGAGAATCTTCAGAGTAGTGTCATCATGGTACGGACGATACAGATGCAAGAACCAAGTGCGTCCCATCCAATCCTCTGCAACTGCCTTTGGCATCTGGTACTCGATCCAAAGCTAGGATCCACCTGAGTAGAAATCTTGAAAACTCGGACACGATCCATCACTCCTGTCCGCACTTGCTAGAATCCCATAAGCCAAATCTTTAGAAATCCTGCCGATGATGATAGTCTCTGGGCAAACTAATTGCCGCACCATCACTTCTTCCAAGGTCTCATCCATCCTATAAGGATAACCCAAAGTCTCATTACTATATCCCAAGTCTCTTGCATGCATATGCTCTGATACCAATAAATGTAGCGACCCTACCCAGATCCACTACCTAATCAGAGTTAAGTTCATAATTAAACATGCATTAAATAAATCGCTGCGGAAGACTTAAATAAAAACATACCGGCAAAATACAACCGGTTAAACCAATTTGATTTATACAACAAAATTGAATAAATATCCTAAAGGCAAAACCTACAGCTAATCCTGCTGTCTTCACTGGTCGCTGGCTACTCCAAACTCCTGGCTCTCAATCCTGCACCTACACCTGCCCTGTAGAATGGGGTGTCCAGATACACAAAAAAGACTGGACGTGAGCTCTAAGCTCAATACGAAAGCACTGGGTAAAACATATAAATATGATGCATGCAAATGATAGGGTATCCATATCTGGGATAACTATATATAACTGCTCAGTAATGGCGCCTAGGACATGAGTGGTACAACCCGGGGAGCAAACCCTGCGTACACTGCTCATTCCTATAGGACGTGGACTGTGTCCCCAGATGCTAACTAACCCATGACCCGTCAGTCACTGGGCACTAGACATCACCTTTCCAGACAGGGCTGAGCGGCCCTACATGGCTTATCTCACAAGATGGACAGGCACAATATGATATGCACATGCTGCATAATAATATGACACACAAATGCAACATATAAGCATGCAAAACTCGCTGGCTATCTCAGTCTGTACTTACGTACCTTACTACAGGCAGTTCCTAGCAGTCCCGCTCTAGGTTCCAAGCCTATATCAACTCTACAATGCAAATACGCATGCATCAATAATTAAGCTCTAAAAGCTTTAACTAAGCTATTGCATACTCCAAAATAATTTAAGGAGACCATAGCTATACCTGCATCCGTCGTCAGCCCGTTAATGACAATTGCCTCAAAACTTAGGCCACAGCTCCGCTACGACGCCTGTATCGCTATGCCACTTCCGGATTCCCAATAGGATACCTAGAACTCCCTAAATCTGAGTTAGAAGGCCTAGGAATTTGAAAGAGTGGGTGCCCAGTGAGCCAACTTGTGGCTATGGGCTTTGATGACTCTTTGTACAAACGATCTTTTGTTTAATGTAATTTACACTTTTATTAATGGCAATGACTTTATCTTTCTTCATATTGTTATATTATGATATACTATTGTTGTTTTGATAAAGACCTTGAATATACTATAGTGTATGTAAGATGTGGTAGAACATGGGGATGTCTATCATGAAATACATCTTATAGTCACTGTATATTCTAAACTGTTCCTAGTCGATTGAGCCGTCCGATAATAAGGATAAGGATCGCTCGAGTTTGAGACTAGCTTTGCGATGCGGAGTACCACGTTTCATTGGTAGGGAACATGGAGATGTTCGAAGCATGCAAATGGATATTCATAGGATGAATAATCGAACTACCCTATCCGGACTTTCCAAGTGGTTATCACTTATCGAGTGGATAAAGTCCGCGGTTTTGGTTGTACACCATTAGTCCTTACTACTTGAAACATCATGGAGACTCTATATGCTAGTACTATGCTTTGACTCGTTTACCGACTCTATGGGGTCATCAGGTGTCGGGATTGGGTACAGTTACAACACATATAGGAGTCGATGCATTGTTGTCATATGATTTTATTTAATAAAAGGTAAAATATGATTTTATATGTAAAATATGATTTTATATATAAAATATGATTTTATCATGTTTAAATTTAAATTGCCATATGCATGATATCCAATAAATTAATTTTGAATTAAATGTTATTGGATAAGGATGATCGATTGCCATGACCAATTTTGTAGGTGTATGTTAGGAATTTACATTTGTTTTATTGTTGTTGGTTTTATTAATGGGCCTGGTTTATGGCCCAATATGAATGTCATATGTAATAAAAGTGGGCTTGGTTTATGGCCCGTTCCCACCCCTAAAATGTATCCCCTACTTGTCATTGTTATTTATTGTAAATACATTAGATTTAGTGGGAGATCAAGATTTGAAGATGGTGGGCCCAGCAGACAATAAAGACGAAGAAATGTAAATTGGAAGCTAATGTAATAGGATTGCATTGCATACTGCATATTACCTAGGATTGGACTAAGACTCGTGATTGGCAACCACGAGTCAATTAGAAATGGAATCGATCATCCTATATATAATATATGATATTATGATTGTATGCATGTTTTAGACATAATTGTATGAATCCGGCAAGCATACAATAAATTGAAAAATGATGAGACAAACTTTCATAATTAAAAATCCCTCATTTTAAATATGATTTAAAATTGATATCAAGATAAATAAAGGAAATTTAAATTTGTTTAAATGTTCCTACCTTCCATCAACGGTCAATGTATGAGATGCTACCCGCGGATACGGTCCGGCTCATATTATTGGGGGGGCCCGTTCGTCGGAAAGCTGTACATTGGATCGACAAATGTTGTAAGTTGGGTGGAACTCCCATGGGATCGGCTCATATTATTGGGGGATCCACATGGCGACCGTCCATCACAACTTAATATTGATGGGTCATCTTGACATGTCACTTTAAACGGCGTCATATTATTGGGCCCTTATTGGACATGAGGTAAACACATGGGGGTTGCTTTGGAAGCAATTGGGCTCTACCTTTTGAGAATTATGGTTGGCTGATATTATTCGGGACCATAAGTTTGTCAATTGGACTCCATGTTCTCACTAAGGAAAAAGTTTCCCGTTTTCACTAGAGGGTAGTGAAATCGTTAAAATAGTGGGAGTGAGATTCATAAAATTAAATTTTGCCTATTTTATGTCTTAGTAAATTGCTTAAACAATCATTGATATATGTCTGTTTTTCTTTTCAGTATTTCATACGATGAATTCGCGTAATCCTTTATTCTCGATCCTCGAACAAAACAAGTTAACTGGCGCAAACTATACGGAATGGTTCCGGAAGTTGAAGATTGTCTTGACTTTGGAGAAGATGCTCTACGTGTTAGAGAAATCACCTCCGAAGGAAGCACCAGCTGACGTAAGTCCGGAGGAATTGGCCAAACTTGATGCATGGTGGGACCATGACATCAAGACCAAATGCTATATGCAAGCCTCGATGTCTGATGAACTCCAGAGGCGATTTGAGGACACCGTGAATGCTGCTGACATTCACGCTCAACTCAAGGAACTTTTTGGGGCTCAATCGAGGGCTGAAAGGTTTGCTACTGTTAAGGAGCTGATGACGTGTCGCATGCGTGAAGGGACTTCGGTCCGTGATCATGGGGTACGAGTGATTTGGCTCATACAAAAGTTAGCGACCCTTGATTTGGTGTTGGAGCATGAACTCAACGTGGATTTACTGCTTCTGTCTCTTCCTTCTTCGTTTGACGGATTTGTGGTAAATTTTAATATGAACAAGATAGAGGCCACCCTTGAAGAGATGGTCAATATGCTTGTGGCATATGAATCCACACTTAAGAAGGATAAGCCAGCTTTCTTGGTGGGCTCCTCATCTTTTGCTAAGAAGGGGCCAAGTATGAAGGGCAAGAAACGTTCTGCCCCACCCAAGAAAGTCGAGCCCGAGAAGAAGCACAAGACAAAGGCTTCAAAAATGGAAAAATCCAAGGATGTTTGCCATTACTGCAAGAAGCCGGGTCATTGGAAGCGCAACTGCAAGGAATATCTAGAGCAGTTGGGAACTGCAAAGGGTATGTTCTATATTGAAATAAACATTTCACTTAATACAACTTCTTGGGTATTGGATACCGGATGTGGATCTCACATTTGCAATGATTTGCAGGTGATGACAAGAAGTCGCAGGCTTAGAATGGGTGACACCCAGCTGAGGCTCGGGAATGGTTCCAGAGTTGAAGCTACGGCCATTGGAGATGTTTGTTTAACTTTGCAGAATGGTTTTAAGTTATTATTAAGAGATGTTTTATTTGTTCCGGATTTAATTAAAAACATTATTTCTGTTTCTATGCTAGATAGAGATGGATATTCTTGCAATTTTGTGAATGGGATTTGCAATATTTACAAGAATGAATGTTTGATTGGAAATGGACAACTTGAAAACGATCTATACAACTTAAAACTAAAAGACGTTCCAATAAATTATGTTGATAAACCGGCAACAACAAACAAAAGGAAAATCGATAGCCAAAACCCGGCAAACCTTTGGCACGCTAGACTAGGTCATATTTCCTCAAGGAGGATGAACAAGCTAGTGGGAGAGGGCATGTTTGATATGTCTGATATTAACTCTCTACCTACTTGTGAATCCTGCCTAAAAGGGAAAATGACTAAATCTCCTTTTAAGGGGAAACCTGAGCGTAGTCAAAATCTGTTGGATTTGATCCATACAGATGTTTGTGGTCCATTTAGAGTTGGGACTCAACATGGCCACACCTACTTCATTACCTTTACTGATGATTATTCAAGGTATGGGTATTTATATTTAATGAAATATAAGTATGAAGAATTTGAAAAGTTCAAAGAATTCAAGGCTGAAGTAGAAAATAAGCTAGGTAAAAGTATTAAAGCACTTCGATCGGATCGAGGTGGAGAATACTTAAGTACCGATTTTTTGGACTATCTAAAAGAGAATGGGATTCTCTCTCAGTGGACTCCTCCTATGACACCACAGCTTAATGGTGTATCGGAGCGTCGTAATCGAACTTTGTTGGACATGGTTCGATCCATGATGAGCTTCACTGAGCTTCCACCTTCATTTTGGGGCTATGCGCTTGAAACGGCGGTATTGTTGTTGAACAACGTCCACACTAAAGCAGTGGACAAAACACCATACGAATTATGGAATGGCAAAGCTCCTAAGTATTCGTACTTAAGGATTTGGGGATGTCCTGCTTACGTGAAGCAGACAGTGGGAGATAAGTTGGATAGTCGATCCAGCTTATGTTATTTTGTAGGGTATCCGAAGAATTCAATCGGATATTATTTCTATTATCCTGCTGAAACAAAGGTGTTTGTTTCTAGGAATGCCACCTTCTTGGAGAAGGAGTTCTTATTGGATAAGAAAGGCGAGATGATGGAACTCGAAGAAGTTCGAGAAGAACCCAAAATACAAAATAACGATCCTACGCCTCAGGAACCATTACTGGACGCCTGAACCTAGAAGATCCGAGAGGACTTCTAGACCTCCTGTTCGATATGGTCTTCTTCTTGAAGGGGATCAAGATGAACCCGACATTGGATGTGATCCAAGAAACTTCAAGGAAGCAATTTCTGATGCGGATTCAAATTTATGGCTTGAAGCTATGCAGTCTGAATTGGATTCAATGCATACAAACCAAGTTTGGTCTTTAGTAGATCCTCCTGATGGAATTGTTCCAATAGGGTGTAAATGGATCTACAAGAGAAAGCTTGGGCCTGATGGTAAGGTATTGACCTACAAGGCGCGATTGGTGGCGAAAGGTTACACTCAAAGACAAGGAGTTGACTATGATGAAACCTTTTCACCAGTTGCAATGTTCAAGTCCATAAGAATCCTTATTGCCATAGCTGCATGGTATGACTATGAGATATGGCAAATGGATGTGAAGACTGCTTTTCTTAATGGAGACATTAAGGAAGAAATCTATATGAAGCAGCCGGAGGGGTTCACATCCATGGGAAGCGAGCATAAGGTATGCAAGCTTCAGAGATCAATTTATGGTCTAAAACAAGCATCAAGAAGTTGGAACCAGAAATTTGATGAAACAATAAAAGATTTTGGTTTCATCAAGAACCCGGAGGAACCGTGCGTGTACAAGAAAGTAGTTAAGGATGATGTGACATTCTTAGTACTTTATGTTGATGACATCCTACTCATTGGGAATGATGTAGGGATGTTGCAGTCAACAAAGATATGGTTATCAGGTAGATTCTCGATGAAGGATTTGGGTGAGGCATCCTACATTCTTGGGATACAGATCTATAGAGATAGATCTAAGAGAATGATAGGACTCACTCAATCAACCTACATCGACACCATATTGAAACGGTTTTCAATGGATGGGTCCAAGAGAGGACATCTACCCATGTGTCATGGAGTTTCTTTATCCAAGTCTATGTGTCCCAAGACTGATGCAGAGATAGAGAATATGACACATGTACCATATGCGTCAGCTATAGGTAGTATCATGTATGGGATGATATCTACCAGACCGGATGTAGCATTTGCTCTGAGTGTCACGAGCAGATATCAGGCTAATCCTGGTCAAATGCATTGGAAAGCCGTGAAGGACATTCTTAAGTACTTACGAAGGACTAAGAATATGTTCATGGTATATGGAGGACGAGATCTGAAATTGGAAGGCTATACCGACTCTAGCTTCCAAAGTGACGTGGATGACTCGAAGTCAACCTCTGGATTTGTGTTCATGCTCAATGGCGGTGCTGTCTCTTGGAAGAGTTCCAAGCAGGACACCACAGCGGATTCCACCACTGAGGCTGAATACATTGCAGCATCAGCTGCTGCTAAAGAGGTCGTTTGGATGAGGAAGTTCGTCCAAGAGTTGGGCGTCATTCCTGAATTTGTTGGTCCAGTCCCGGTGTACTGTGACAACACGGGTGCCGTTGCTCAAGCAAAGGAACCAAGGTCTCATCAAAGATCCAAACACGTACTGAGGAAATACCACATCATCCGGGAGATTGTGGAAAGAGGAGACATCACTGTCGAACGAGTGGCCTCTGCAGACAATATCGCTGATCCGCTTACTAAGCCCTTGCCAGGACCATTGTTTGACAAACATCGCGAAGCAATGGGTCTACGTAGTATGACTAGTTGGCTATAGGGCAAGTGGGAGATTGAAAGAGTGGGTGCCCAGTGAGCCAACTTGTGGCTATGGGCTTTGATGACTCTTTGTACAAACGATCTTTTGTTTAATGTAATTTACACTTTTATTAATGGCAATGACTTTATCTTTCTTCATATTGTTATATTATGATATACTATTGTTGTTTTGATAAAGACCTTGAATATACTATAGTGTATGTAAGATGTGGTAGAACATGGGGATGTCTATCATGAAATACATCTTATAGTCACTGTATATTCTAAACTGTTCCTAGTCGATTGAGCCGTCCGATAATAAGGATAAGGATCGCTCGAGTTTGAGACTAGCTTTGCGATGCGGAGTACCACGTTTCATTGGTAGGGAACATGGAGATGTTCGAAGCATGCAAATGGATATTCATAGGATGAATAATCGAACTACCCTATCCGGACTTTCCAAGTGGTTATCACTTATCGAGTGGATAAAGTCCGCGGTTTTGGTTGTACACCATTAGTCCTTACTACTTGAAACATCATGGAGACTCTATATGCTAGTACTGTGCTTTGACTCGTTTACCGACTCTATGGGATCATCAGGTGTCGGGATTGGGTACAGTTACAACACATATAGGAGTCGATGCATTGTTGTCAAGGATTCACCACATACTTGCGAGTGTGGATATCCTATGCGATCTGAGGAGATATTAGTGTGACAAATCTCTGGCCAGAGTACTTGATGTGATTTAAGAAATGGTTTCTTAGTAGCACATGCGATGTCACTAATTTGATCTTCAAGATGTATTGCATAGTTATCGAATCTTGAGCGACTCTCGATATACCAATGGTTGTTGATTCGATCGGGATATATGGATGAAGGGACCGTACTGTACGCTAACCAAAATCTACTGGTTCTTGTAGGCACTATCAGTGATACCTAGGGAATCATGGGGCGATGTTGCTAGGCGCTTTACCATGATTCGTTGGGCAAGTCGGAAATCGTTGTTCCGAGTCACAAGGAGTTGTGAGCCCACGGCTAGCTGTATCCCTGAACCATTGAGGGTCACACAGTGTAATGGAGTTTTAATCCCCGTTGAGATAGTTAAATTTAAAGAGTTAAATTTAATGAATAAAGAAGTTGGACTTCTTAAATAAGAGTAAGGGAGTAGGATTTCCTAAAATGACATAGGGATGTACATTTTTGGAAACCACTGAATTCGGATTCAGGAAAATTTATCTTGACTTTAAAATGTGCAGAAATGGTTTTTGTGCACATTGGTAAAATCGGTTTATCAATCGGAGTCACGATGAATTTTATATTAATTTCTGAACGTGCGGGCTTTGCTTGTCGGGCCTCAACTTATGACTAATGGGCCCTAAGCTGTTAGTGGCCTGCATTATAAATAAGTTATTGCAGTACAGAAATTAGATACAACAGGTCATAATTTTGAGAGAAAAATTTCGAAACCCTAGCCTCTCTCTCAAATATTTTGGCCGAACACCCTCCCTCTCTCTGTCTGAGAAATTCCGGTCTGTGATTTTGAATTGCAGTCTGGAATAGCGAATCAAATTCGTTTATTCTCTTCGCAGAAAACTTCTGATAGATTTTCTAGTGCAATCTATCAGAGGGATTAAACCTCCATTCGTGGACCTGATTGAAGGAGTTCATCAGTTCCTGGGAGAGACAACAAGAGCAGAGAAATCTGTTGGAGTCCAATAATCTCGCTTCGAGATTGAAGGTAAAATTTAATAATTGTTATTTAATTTTACACACACAAATAATTTAATCGTATGGTTGATACCCACACTATGGAATTGTTCCATACTAAAAATTTTAAACTTCCGCTGCACCGGGTATCAATCGTGATTGATCTGAACGCCAGTTTCCAACAGAATTGAGAGAGGAAAAGGAGAGGTGCGAGTTGAAAATGAAATTTCGGACCTCTATTTATAGGCAAAGTTCGGGCCGTTCGAACTTGACTTCGGATCCTCCGAACTGGTTCGGATCCCCCGTTCCTGACTTCGGAGCCTCCGTTCCTGTTCGAAGCCTCCGATCCTGACTTCGGGTCCTCCGAAGTCCCATCAATGATGTCACCCATGACGCATTATCTTCAAAGCCTCCGATCCGAGTTCGGATCCTCCGAACCCGTTCGGATCCTCCGATCCAGTTCGTAGCCTCCTAACTCGGTTCGGAGCCTACGAACCATCCGAACCCTCAGAACCTTCCCGACCATTTTCGAGTGTCCTGAATCCATTTCTAGACTCCGTTAACCCATTTGGAATTTCCTTAATCATGTTTTACTTAATATAAACATGATTACACGATTAATTATTCATTAATCGTTAATTCTGGATAAGGGTCACACATTCTCCCCCCCTTAGAAGATTTCGTCCTCGAAATCTAGAATAAAACCTCGAGAACGTACAAGAAACCCTTGCTCGAGTGTCTGGTCAAAATAGCTTCCGACGCACTCAGACTCTCTAAAAGAGTGGGTGCCCGGTGAGCCAACTTGTGGCTAAGGGCTTTTATGACTCAATCTATAAACAATATTTTGTTTAATATAATTTACACTTTTATAATGGCATTTACTTTATCTTTTATCATATTATTATGTTGTGACATACTATAAGATGTTTAGATGAAGACCTTGAATATACTATAGTGTATGTAAGATGTGATGGCACATGGGGATGGCTATCATGAAACACATCTTATAGTCACTGTATATTCTAAACAGTTCCTAGTCGATTGAGCCGTCCGTTAATAAGGATAAGGATCGCTCAAGATTGAGACTAGCATTTGCGATGCCGAGTACCACGTTTCATTAGTATGGAACATAGAGATGTTCAAAGCATGCAAATGGATATTCATACGATGAATGATCGAACTACCCTATCCGGACTTTCCAAATGGTTATCACTTATCGAGTGGATAAAGTCTGCGGTTTTGGTTGTACACCATTAGTCCTTACTACTTGAAACATCATTGAGACTCTATATGCTAGTACTATACTTTGACTCGTTTACCGACTCTATTGGGGTCATCAGGTGTCGGGATTGGGTACAGTTACAACACATATAGGAGTCGATGCTTTGTTGTCAAGGATTCACCACATACTTGCAAGTGTGGATATCCTATGCAATCTGAGGAGATATTAGTGTGATGAATCTCTGGCCAGAGTACATGATGTGTTTTTAGTAGCACATGCGATGTCACTATTTGATCTTCAAGATGCATTGCACAGTTATCGAATCTCGAACGACTCTCGATTTACCAATGGTTGTTGATTCGATCGGGATATATGGATGAAGGGACCGTACTATATGCTAACCAAAATCTATTGGTTCTTGCAGGCACTATCAGTGATACCTAGGGAATCATGGGGCGATGTTGCTAGGCGCTCTTACCATGATTCGATGGGCAAATCAGAAATTGTTGTTCCGAGTCACAAGGAGTTGTGAGCCCACGGCTAGCTGTATCCCTGAACCATTGAGGGTCACACAAGTAATGGATTTTTAATCCCGTTGAGATAATTAAATTTAAAGAGTTAAATTTAGTGAATAAAGAAGTGGGACTTCTTATTTAAGAGTAGAGGGAGTAAGATTTCCTAAAATGACATAGTGATGGACATTTTTGGAAACCGCTGAATTCGGATTCAGAAAATTTATCTTGACTTTAAAAGATGCAGAAATGGTTTATGTGCACATTGGTGAAATTGGTTTATCAATCTGAGTCACGATGAATTTTATATTAATTTTTGAACATGCGGGCTTTGCTTGTCAGGCTTGAACTTAGGACTAATGGGCCCTAAGCTGTTAGCAGCCCACATTATAAATAAGTTATTGCAGTACAGAAATTACACACAACTTACACTCAGATTTTCAAAAACCCTAGCCTCCAGTCTAGGAATTTCGGCCGCCCCCCCCCCCCCTCTCTCTGTCTTAGAGAATTTTCAGTCTGCAAATTTCGAATTTGCAGTCTGAATTAGCAGATCATATCTGTTCTATCTCTTCGCAGAAACTTCTGATAGACTTTCTAGTGCAGTCTATCAGAGAGATTAAACTTCTGTTCGTGGACCTGATTGAAGAATTGTTCGTTCATCAGTTCCTGGGATATACAACAAGAGCAGTTTAATCTGTTGGTGTCCATAATCTCGCTTCGAGATTTTAAGGTAAAATTTATATTGTTTAAATTTTATATTATCAATTTTAATCGTAGGAATTTGATACCCATATGGAATCGTTCCATATAAAATTTTAAAACTTCCGCTGCACCGGGTATCACTTTCTTTTTTAAACCGGAGAACGACCGTGTTCCAACAGTGGTATCAGAGCCAGGGTGTTCTCGAATTTTACGATTAAAATTTTATCGATTGTACAAAGCCTCGATTTTTCAGAAAAATAAAACGGAAAATAAAAATATATATATATATATTCGGGCTGCCCGCTGCGCCGCGTGCAGCCCTGCGTGCAGATGGGCTGCACGCAGCAGCCCTGCGCGAGCTAGGGCAAGCGTTGCCCTAGCCCGCGCAGCTGGGCCGCATGGAGCGGCCCAGCGGCTGGGCTGGACGAGTCCAGCCCAGCGACGGGCCCGGGCTGCCCAGAAATTTTTATTTTTTTTTATTAAAAATTAAATTTTTTCGTGAATTATGAATTATAGCCCAAAATGGTTTTGGGCCCAGTTTTTGGCCCGATTGATAATTGTTTCAGTTGGTCCACGAGGCAATGGGTCAAAATTGTTTGAGCCCAAAATTTTTAAGAAAATTAATTTTTGGATTTGAATTTTGGAAATTTATAAATTTAATCCCATAAATTAAATCTTTAATTATTAATTTTGTTAAAATTGATAATAAAATATGATTTTATGTGTAAAATTGGATTTTATATGTAAAATATGATTTTATGGATAAACTAGATAAAATATGATTTTATATATATAATAAGATTTTATGTATGAAATATGATTTTATCTATTTATATTTATTGTCATTGCATGATATCCAATAAATTAATTTTTGAATTAAATATTATTGGATAAGGATGATCGATTGTCATGACCAATATTATAGGTGTATGTTAGGTTGTTTACATTTAACTTTATTATTGATTGTTGGGTTTTATTAATGGGCCTGGTTTATGGCCCAAATTTGATTTTATCATTTGTAATAAAAGTGAGCCTGGTTTATGGCCCGTTCCCACCCCTACAATGTATCCCTTTATTTGTCATAGTAATTTATTGTAAATTCACTAGAAATAGTGGGAGTTTTTGAAGATGGAGGTGGGACCAGCAAGCAATGATAAAGACTGAAGAAATGTAAATTGGAAGCACAATGTAATAGGATTGCATTGCATACTTGCATATCACCTAGGATTGGACTTAGACTCGTGATTGGCAACCACGGGTCGATTAGTAATGGAATCGATCATCCTAAAATATAATATATGATATTATCGTTGTATGCATGTTTAGACTAAATTGTATGAATCCCGGAAGCATACAAATTTTAAATGATGAGACAAATTTTCAAAATTAAAATCCCTTATTTTAAATATGATTTAAAATTGATATCAAGATAAATAAAGGAAATTTAAATATTGTTTAAATGTTCCTACCTTCCATCAACGATCAATGTATGAGATGCTACCCGCGGATACGGTCCGGCTCATATTATTGGGGGGGCCCGTTCGTCGGACAGCTGTACATTGGATCGACACATGTTGTAAGTTGGATGGAACTCCCATGGGATTGGCTCATATTATTGGGGATCCACATGGCGACCGTCCATCACAACTTTATATTGATGGGTCATCTTGACATGTCACAATAAACGGCGTCATATTATTGGGCCCTTATTGGACATGAGGTAAAAACATGGAGGTTGCTTTGGAAGCAATTGGGCTCTACCTTTTGAAAATTATGGTTGGCTGATATTATTCGGGACTATAGTTTGTCAATTGGACTCCATGTTCCCACTAAAGAAAATGTTTCTCGTTTTCACTAGAGGGTAGTGAAATCGTTAAAATAGTGGGAGTGAGATTCATAAAATAAATTTCACCTATTTTATGTCTTAGTAAATTAATTAAACAATCACTGATTATTGTCTGTTTCTTTTCAGTATTTCATTAAGATGAATTCGCGCAATCCACTATTCTCTATTCTGGAACAAAATAAACTGACTGGCGCAAACTATACGGAATGGTTCCGTAAGTTGAATATTGTCTTGACCTCGGAGAAGATGTTCTACGTGTTAGAAAAATCTCCTCCAAAGGAAGCACCAGCTGATATAAGTCCAAAAGAGTTGGCCAAACTTGATAAATGGTGGGACCATGATATCAAGGCCAAATGCTATATGCAAGCTTCGATGTCTGATGAACTCCAGAGGCGATTTGAGGATACCGTGAATGCTGCTGACATTCACGTACAACTCAAGGAACTTTTTGGGGCTCAATCAAGAGCTGAAAGGTTCGCTACTGTAAAAGAGTTAATGACGTGTCACATGCGTGAAGGGACTTCGGTCCGTGATCATGGGGTACGCGTGATTTGGCTCATTCAGAAGTTGGTAACGCTTGATTTGGTATTGGAGCATGAACTCAATGTGGACTTATTACTTCTCTCTCTTCCTTCATCGTTTGACGGTTTTTTGGTGAATTTTAATATGAACAAGATAGAGGCCTCCCTTGAAGAGATGGTCAATATGCTTATAACTTATGAAGCCACTTTAAAGAAGGATAAACCGGTTCTCTTGGTGGGCTCCTCTTATTCTGCTAAGAAGGGGCCAAGCACAAAGGGTAAGAAACGTTCTGCCCCATCCAAGAAAACCGGACCCGAGAAGAAGAACAAGACAAAGGCTTCAAACATGGAAAAGTCCAAGGATGTTTGCCATCACTGCAAGAAACCCAGTCATTGGAAACGTAACTGCAAGGAATATCTAGAGCAGTTGCGAACTGCGAAGGGTATGTTTTATATTGAAATAAATGTTTCACTTAATACTACTTATTGGGTATTGGATACCGGATGTGGATCTCACATTTGCAATGATTTGCAGGTGATGACAAGAAGTCGCAAGCTTAGAATGGGTGAGACCCAGCTGAGGCTCGGAAATGGTTCTAGAGTTGAAGCCAAAGCTGTGGGAGACGTTTATTTAATTTTGCAGAACGATTTTAAGTTACTTTTGAGAGATGTTTTATTTGTTCCAGACTTGATTAAAAACATTATTTCTGTTTCTATGCTTGATAGAGATGGTTTTTCTTGCAATTTTGTGAATGGGATTTGCAATATTTACAAGAATGAATGTTTGATTGGAAATGGGCAACTTAAAAACGATCTATATAACTTAAAATTAAAAGACGTTCCAATAAATTATGTTGATAAACCGGTAACAACAAACAAAAGGAAAATTGATAGTCAAAACCCGGCAAACCTTTGGCATGCTAGGCTAGGTCATATTTCATCAAGGAGGATGAACAAGCTAGTGGGAGAGGACATGTTTGATATGTCTGATATTAACTCTCTACCTACTTGTGAGTCCTGCCTGAAAGGAAAAATGACTAAATCTCCTTTCAAAGGAAAACCTGAGCGTAGTCAAAATCTATTAGATTTGATCCATATGGATGTTTGCGGACCATTTAGTATTGGAACAAAATTTGGTCACACCTACTTCATTACCTTTACTGATGATTATTCTAGGTATGGGTACTTATATTTGATGAAATATAAGTCTGAATCATTTGAAAAGTTCAAAGAATTCAAGGCTGAAGTAGAAAACAAACTACGTAAGAGGATTAAAACACTTCGATCAGATCGAGGTGGAGAATACTTGAGTACCGAGTTTTTGAGCTATCTAAAAGATAATGGGATTCTCTCTCAGTGGACTCCTCCTATGACACCTCAGCTTAATGGTGTTTTGGAGCGTCGCAATCGAACTTTGTTGGACATGGTTTGATCCATGATGAGCTTCACTGAGCTCCCACCTTCGTTTTGGGGCTATGCTCTTGAAACGGCGGTATTTTTGTTGAACAACGTTCACACTAAAGCAGTGAACAAAACACCATACGAGTTATGGAATGGCAAAGCTCCTAAGTATTCGTACTTGAGGATTTGGGGATGTCCTGCTTACGTGAAGCAAACAGTGGGAGATAAGTTGGATAGTCGATCCACCTTATGTTATTTTGTAGGGTATCCGAAGAATTCAATCGGATATTATTTCTATCATCCTACTGAAACAAAAGTGTTTGTTTCAAGGAATGCCACCTTCTTGGAGAAGGAGAAGAACCCAAGATACAAAATAATGATCCTACACCTCAGGAACCATTGATTGACACGCCTATTACTAGAAGATCCGAGAGGACTTCTAGGCCTCCTATTAGATATGGTTTTCTTCTTGAAGGGGATCAAAGTGAACCCGACATTGGATGTGATCCAAGAAACTTCAAGGAAGCAATTTTTGATGCAGATTCGAACTTATGGCTTGAAGCTATGCAGTCGGAAATAGATTCGATGCATACAAACCAAGTTTGGACTTTAGTAGATCCTCCCGATGGAATTGTTCCAATAGGGTGTAAATGGATTTATAAGAGAAAACTTGGGCCTGATGGAAAGGTACTGACCTACAAGGCACGATTGGTGGCAAAAGGTTATACTCAAAGACAAGGAGTTGACTATGATGAAACTTTTTCACCAGTGGCAATGTTCAAGTCCATAAGAATTCTTATTGCCATAGCAGCATGGTATGACTATGAGATATGGCAAATGGATGTGAAGACTGCATTTCTTAATGGAAACATTAAGGAAGAAATCTATATGATGCAGCCCGAGGGATTCACATCCATGGGAAGCGAGCATAAGGTATGCAAGCTTCAGAGATCGATCTATGGTCTCAAACAAGCATCAAGAAGTTGGAACCAGAAATTTGATGAAACAATAAAGGATTTTGGTTTCATCAAGAACCCGGAGGAACCGTGCGTGTACAAGAAAGTAGTTAAAGATGCTGTGACATTCTTAGTACTTTATGTTGATGACATCTTACTCATTGGGAATGATGTAAGGATGTTGCAGTCAACAAAGATATGGTTATCAGATAGATTCTCGATGAAGGATTTGGGTGAGGCGTCCTATATTCTAGGGATACAGATCTATAGAGATAGATCTAAGAGAATGATAGGACTTACTCAAGCTACCTACATCGACACTATATTGAAAAGGTTTTCAATGGATGAGTACAAGAGAGGACATCTACCTATGTGTCATGGAGTCTCTCTATCCAAGTCTATGTGTCCCAAGACTGACAAAGAGATAGAGAAAATGACACACATACCATATGCGTCAGCCATAGGGAGTATCATGTATGGGATGATATCCACCAGACCGGATGTGGCATTTGCTCTAAGTGTCACGAGCAGATATCAAGACAATCCCGGTCAAATGCATTGGAAAGCCGTGAAGGATATTCTTAAGTACTTGAGAAGAACTAAGAATGTATTCATGGTTTATCGAGGAAGAGAACTGAAATTGGAAGGCTATACCGACTCTAGCTTCCAAAGTGACGTGGATGACTCGAAGTCAACCTCTGGATTTGTGTTCATGCTCAATGGCGGTGCTGTCTCTTGGAAGAGATCCAAGCAGGATACCACAGCGGATTCCACCACTGAGGCAGAATACATTGCGGCATCAGCTGCTGCTAAAGAGGCCGTTTGGATGAGGAATTTCGTCCAAGAGTTGGGCGTTATTCCTGAAGCTGTTGGTCCAGTCCCGGTGTACTGTGACAACATGGGTGCCGTTGCCCAGGCAAAGGAACCAAGGTCTCATCAAAAATCCAAACACGTACTGAGGAAATACCACATCATCCGGGAGATCGTGGAAATAGGAGACATCACTGTCGAGAGAGTGGCCTTTGCAGACAATATCGCTGATCCACTTACTAAGCCCTTGCCAGGACCATTATTAGACAAAAATCGTGAAGCAATGGGACTACGTAGTATGACTAGTTGGCTTTAGGGCAAGTGGGAGATTGAAAGAGTGGGTGCCCGGTGAGCCAACTTGTGGCTAAGGGCTTTTATGACTCTATGTATAAACAATCTTTTGTTTAATATAATTTACACTTTTATAATGGCATTTACTTTATCTTTTATCATATTATTATGTTGTGACATACTATAAGATGTTTAGATGAAACCTTGAATATACTATAGTGTATGTAAGATGTGACGGCACATAGGAATGGCTATCATGAAACACATCTTATAGTCACTGTATATTCTAAACAGTTCCTAGTCGATTGAGTCGTCCGTTAATAAGGATAAGGATCGCTCAAGATTGAGACTAGCATTTGCGATGCCGAGTACCACGTTTCATTGGTATGGAACATAAAGATGTTCAAAGCATGCAAATGGATATTCATACGATGAATAATCGAACTACCCTATCCGGACTTTCCAAGTGGTTATCACTTATCGAGTGGATAAAGTCCGCGGTTTTGGTTGTACACCATTAGTCCTTACTACTTGAAACATCATTGAGACTCTATATGCTAGTACTGCACTTTGACTCGTTTACTGACTCTATTGGGGTCATCAGGTGTCGGGATTGGGTACAGTTACAACACATATAGGAGTCGATGCTTTGTTGTCAAGGATTCACCACATACTTGCGAGTGTGGATATCCTATGCAATCTGAGGAGATATTAGTGTGACGAATCTCTGGCCAGAGTACATGATGTATTTTTAAGAAATGGTTTCTTAGTATCACATGCGATGTCACTATTTGATCTTCAAGATGCATTGCATAGTTATCGAATCTCGAACGACTCTCGATTTACCAATGGTTGTTGATTCGATCGGGATATATGGATGAAGGGACCGTACTGTACGCTAACCAAAATCTATTGGTTCTTGTAGGCACTATCAGTGATACCTAGGGAATCATGGGGCGATGTTTCTAGGCGCTCTTACCATGATTCGATGGGCAAGTCCGAAATTGTTGTTCCGAGTCACAAGGAGTTGTGAGCCCACGGCTAGCTGTATCCCTGAACCATTGAGGGTCACACAAGTAATGGATTTTTAATCCCCGTTGAGATAATGAAATTTAAAGAGTTAAATTTAGTGAATAAAGAAGTGGGACTTCTTATTTAAGAGTACAGGGAGTAAGATTTCCTAAAATGACATAGTGATGGACATTTTTGGAAACCACTGAATTCGGATTCAGAAAATTTATCTTGACTTTAAAAGATGCAAAAATGGTTTTTGTGCACATTGGTGAAATTGGTTTATCAATCTGAGTCACGATGAATTTTATATTAATTTCTGAACATGCGGGCTTTGCTTGTCAGGCTTGAACTTAGGACTAATGGGCCCTAAGCTGTTAGCAGCCCACATTATAAATAAGTTATTGCAGTACAGAAATTACACACAACTTACACTCAGATTTTCGAAAACCCTAGCCTCCAGTCTAGGAATTTCGGCCGCCCCCCCTCTCTCTGTCTTAGAGAATTTTTAGTCTGCAAATTTCGAATTTGCAGTCTGAATTAGCAGATCATATCTGTTCTATCTCTTCGCAGAAACTTCTGATAGACTTTCTAGTGCAGTCTATCAGAGGGATTAAACTTCTGTTTGTGGACCTGATTGAAGAATTGTTCGTTCATCGGTTCCTGGGATATACAACAAGAGCAGTTTAATCTGTTGGTGTCCATAATCTTGTTTTGAGATTTTAAGGTAAAATTTATATTGTTTAAATTTAATATTATCAATTTTAATCGTAGGAATTTGATACCCATATGGAATCGTTCCATATAAAATTTTAAAACTTCCGCTGCACCGGGTATCACTTTCTTTTTCAATCCGGAGAACGACCGTGTTCCAACACTCTCGTCGAATTCCCTATAAGCTCCATTAATGCTTAACCGCATTAATATTCTTTCACTGAAGATTACTGTGCTACTGGTCGACAGTCGAACTTTCCTAGCACTAGCGTATCGTAACACTGATACATCTTTCACTCGGACCACGATCTTCCTGACCACGAAGGATACAATACCCGCTTGATCAAGATTATCGTCTCAAAGGAAATCTTACACTGACGAAGACCAAGTCATAACCTGACTGGTTTTACTGCATTCGTCGAATCACTAATCAAAACTAACCATCTAATGGTTCCAAAAGTTCTCGGTGCTCAACACCTCTAGTTAGGAAACACTTTTCCCAACACTGTGCCGACACAACAAAACTCAAATTTCTCCCCAAGAGAATCTAGTTGACTCAAGTCTATACTTCAACGTAACTGCTCTTGATGTTTCCTAGACTGGTTATGAAAGAGTGGGTGCCCGATGAGCCAACTTGTGGCTATGGGCTTTGATGACTCTTTGTATAAACAATCTTTTGTTTAATATAATTTACACTTTTATTAATGGCAATGACTTTATCTTTCTTCATATTGTTATATTGTGATATACTATTGTTGTTTTGATAAAGACCTTGAATATACTATAGTGTATGTAAGATGTGGTAGAACATGGGGATGTCTATCATGAAACACATCTTATAGTCACTGTATATTCTAAATCGTTCCTAGTCGATTTAGCCGTCCGATAATAAGGATAAGGATCGCTCGATTTTGAGACTAGCATTTGCGATGCAGAGTACCACGTTTCATTGGTAAGGAACATAGAGATGTTCGAAGCATGCAAATGGATATTCATACGATGAATGATCGAACTACCCTATCCGGACTTTCCAAGTGGTTATCACTTATCGAGTGGATAAAGTCCGCGGTTTTGGTTGTACACCATTAGTCCTTACTACTTGAAACATCATTGAGACTCTATATGCTAGTACTGTGCTTTGACTCATTTACCGACTCTATTGGGGTCATCAGGTGTCGGGATTGGGTACAGTTACAACACATATAGGAGTCGATGCTTTGTTGTCAAGGATTCACCACATACTTGCGAGTGTGGATATCCTATGCAATCTGAGGAGATATTAGTGTGACGAATCTTTGGCCAGAGTACATGATGTGTTTTAAGAAATGGTTTCTTAGTAGCACATGCGATGTCACTATTTGATCTTCAAGATGTGTTGCATAGTTATCGAATCTCGAACGACTCTTGATTTACCAATGGTTGTTGATTCGATCGGGATATATGGATGAAGGGACCGTACTGTACGCTAACCAAAATCTATTGGTTCTTGTAGGCACTATCAGTGATACCTAGGGAATCATGGGGCGATGTTGCTAGGCGCTCTTACCATGATTCGATGGGCAAGTCGGAAATTGTTGTTCCGAGTCACAAGGAGTTGTGAGCCCACGGCTAGCTGTATCCCTGAACCATTGAGGGTCACACAGAGTAATGGATTTTTAATCCCCGTTGAGATAGTTAAATTTAAAGAGTTAAATTTAATGAACAAAGAAGTGGGACTTCTTATTTAAGAGTAGAGGAGTAAGATTTCCTAAAATGACATAGGGATGGGCATTTTTGAAAATCACTGAATTCGAATTCAGAAAAATTTATCTTGACTTTAAAAGGTGCAGAAATGGTTTCTGTGCACATTGGTGAAATCGGTTTATCAATCGGAGTCACGATGAATTTTATATTAATTTCTGAACATGCGAGCTTTGCTTGTCAGGCTTGAACTTATGACTAATGGGCCCTAAGCTATTAGCAGCCCACATTATAAATAAGTTATTGCAGTACAGAAATTACACAACAGAGGTCACAAAATAATTTTGAAAACCCTGTTTTTCTTAAGTGTGGCCGCCGCCCCCTCCCCTCTGCTCGGGAAAAATCCAGCCTGTGAATTTTAAATTTGCAGTCTGGTTTAACGGATCAAATTCGTTAATTCTCTTCGTAGAAACTTCTGATAGATTTTCTAGTGCAATCTATCAGAAGGATTAAATCTCTGTTCGTGGACCTGATTGAAGAACAGTTCGTTCATCAGTTCCTGGGAGATACAACAAGAGCAGAGCAATCTGTTGGTGTCCATAATCTCGATTCAAGATTGGAGGTAAAAATTTATAATTATTATTTAATTTTTACACACAATTTAATCGTAAAGTTTTGATACCCATTATGGAATCGTTTCATATAAAATTTTTAAACTTCCGCTGCACCGGGTATCAATTCTTATTGATCTGATCGACGTTCTCCAACAGTGCTATCAGAGCCAGGTTGCTCAGATCAAGCGATTAAATTAATCGATTGTACAAAAATTTTTAAGCCTCGGTTTTTGAAACAAAATAAATTTTTTAAATTAAAAATTTTTCGGGCAAAAACACGGGCAGCGATTGGATTGCTGCCCGGGGGGCAGCAAGAGTCGCTACCCCGGGCAGCGCACGGCGCTGCCTAGCGCTGCGCAGGGCGGCGCACAGCACTGCCCAGGGCAGCGCACGTCGCTGCCCTAGGGGCAGCCCGGGAGCGTCCCGGGCGGCCCGCGGAAAAATTAATTTTTTAATTTTAAAATTAAAATTTTAATATGTTAAAATTCTATTTTTGGTCCGATCGAAAATTGTTTTTGATTGGTCCACGAGGCATCGGATCGAATTGTTCGAGTCCGAAAATTTTAAAATTGATTTTTGGATAAATTTGAATTTTTGGAAAATTTATAGATTTTATCCGTTAAATCAGATTTTATGAAATTAATTATTTTTGGTACAATTGATGATAAGATATGATCTTATGGAAATATTGAGTAAAATATGATTTTATGTATAAAATTGGATTTTATATGTAACATATGATTTTATTTGATAAAAAGATAAAATATGATTTTGTATGTAAAATAAGATTTTATATATGGAATATGATTTTATCCTTTTAATTTAAATTGCCATTGCATGTTATCCAATAAATTAATTTTGAATTAAATATTGTTGGATAAGGATGATCGATTGCCATGACCAATTTTGTAGGTGTATGTTAGGAATTTACATTTGTTTTTATTGTTGTTGGATTTATTAATGGGCCTGGTTTATGGTCCAATATGAATTGTCATATGTAATAAAAGTGGGCCTGGTTATGGCCCGTTCCCACCCCTTAAAATGTATCCCCTACTTGTCATTGTTATTTATTGTAAATACATTAGATTTAGTGGGAGATGAAGATTTGAAGACGGAGGTGGGCCCAGCAGACAATAAAGACAGAAGAAATGTAAATTGGAAGAACAATGTAATAGGATTGCATTGCATACCTGCATATTACCTAGGATTGGATTAAGACTCGTGATTGGCAACCACGGGTTGATTAGAAATGGAATCGATCATCCTATATAATATATGATATTATTGTTGTATGCATATTTTAGACAAAATTGTGTGAATCCGGCAAGCATACAAAATTTTTAAAATGATGAGACAAATTTTCAAAATTAAAATCCCTCATTTTAAATATGATTTAAAATTGATATCAAGATAAATAAAGGAAATTTAAAATTGTTTAAATGTTCCTACCTTCCATCAACGATCAATGTATGAGATGCTACCCGCGGATACGTCCGGCTCATATTATTGGGGGGGCCCGTTCGTCGGAAAGCTGTACATTGGATCGACACATGTTGTAAGTTGGGTGAAAATCCCATGGGATCGGCTCATATTATTGGGGGATCCACATGGCGACCGTCCATCACAACTTAATATTGATGGGTCATCTTGACATGTCACAATAAACGGCGTCATATTATTGGGCCCTTATTGGACATGAGGTAAAAACATGGAGGTTGCTTTGGAAGCAATTGGGCTCTACCTTTTGAAAATTATGGTTGGCTGATATTATTCGGGACCATAGTTTGTCAATTGGACTCCATGTTCTCACTAAGGAAAACAGTTTCCCGTTTTCACTAGAGGGTAGTGAAATCGTTAAAATGGTGGGAGTGAAATTCATAAAATAAATTTCGCCTATTTTATGTCTTAGTAAATTAATTAAACAATCACTGATTATTGTCTGTTTCTTTTCAGTATTTCATAAAGATGAATTCGTAATCCACTATTCTCTATCCTCGAACAAAATAAACTGACTGGCGCAAACTATACGGAATGGTTCCGTAAATTGAAGATTGTCTTGACCTCGGAGAAGATGCTCTACGTGTTAGAAAAATCTCCTCCGAAGGAAGCACCAGCTGACATAAGTCCGGAAGAGTTGGCCAAACTTGATACATGGTGGGACCATGATATCAAGGCCAAATGCTATATGCAAGCCTCGATGTCTGATGAACTCCAGAGGCGATTTGAGGACACCGTGAATGCTGCTGACATTCACGTACAGCTCAAGGAACTTTTTGGGGCTCAATCGAGAGCTGAAAGGTTCGCTACTGTAAAGGAGCTAATGACGTGTCGCATGCGTGAAGGGACTTCGGTCCGTGATCATGGGGTACGAGTGATTTGGCTCATACAGAAGTTGGTAACGCTTGATTTGATGTTGGATCATGAACTCAACGTGGACTTATTACTTCTATCTCTTCCTTCTTCGTTTGACGGATTTGTGGTGAATTTCAATATGAACTAGATAGAGGCCTCCCTTGAAGAAATGGTCAATATGCTTGTAACATATAAATCCACTTTAAAGAAGGATAAACCGGATTTCTTGGTGGGCTCCTCTTCTTCTGCTAAGAAGGGGCCAAGTACAAAGGGTAAGAAACGTTCTGCCCCACCCAAGAAAACCGAACCCGAGAAAAAGTACAAGACAAAGGCTTCAAACATGGAAAAGTCCAAGGATGTTTGCCATTACTGCAAGAAGCCCGATCATTGGAAACGTAACTGCAATGAATATCTAGAGCAGTTGCGAACTGCGAAGGGTATGTTCTATATTGAAATAAATGTTTCACTTAATACTACTTCTTGGGTATTGGATACCGGATGTGGATCTCACATTTGCAATGATTTGCAGGTGATGACAAGAAGTCGCAGGCTTAGAATGGGTGAGACCCAGCTGAGGCTCGGAAATGGTTCCAGAGTTGAAGCTAAAGCTGTGGGAGATGTTTATTTAATTTTGCAGAACGATTTTAAGTTACTTTTGAGAGATGTTTTATTTGTTCCAGATTTGATTAAAAACATTATTTCTGTTTCTATGCTTGATAGAGATGGTTATTCTTGCAATTTTGTGAATGGGATTTGCAATATTTACAAGAATGAATGTTTGATTGGAAATGAACAACTTGAAAACGATCTATATAACTTAAAATTAAAGGACGTTCCAATAAATTATGTTGATAAACCGGTAACAACAAACAAAAGGAAAATCGATAGTCAAAACCCGGCAAATCTTTGGCATGCTAGGCTAGGTCATATTTCCTCAAGGAGGATGAACAAGCTAATGGGAGAGGGCATGTTTGATATGTCTGATATTAACTCTCTACCTACTTGTGAGTCCTGCCTGAAAGGAAAAATGACTAAATCTCCTTTTAAGGGGAAACCTGAGCGTAGTCAAAATCTGTTGGATTTGATCCATACGGATGTTTGTGGTCCATTTAGAATTGGTACTAAATTTGGCCACACCTACTTCATTACCTTTACTGATGATTATTCTAGGTATGGGTATTTATATTTAATGAAATATAAGTCTGAAGCATTTGAAAAGTTCAAAAAATTCAAGGCTGAAGTAGAAAACAAGCTAGGTAAAAGTATTAAAGCACTTCGATTGGATCGAGGTGGAGAATACTTGAGTACCGAGTTTTTGGACTATCTGAAAGAGAATGGGATTCTCTCTCAGTGGACTCCTCCTATGACACCTCAGCTAAATGGTGTATCGGAGCATCGTAATCGAACTTTGTTGGACATGGTTCGATCCATGATGAGCTTCACTGAGCTTCCACCTTCGTTTTGGGGCTATGCGCTTGAAACGGCAGTATTGTTGTTGAACAACGTCCACACCAAAGCAGTGGACAAAACACCATACGAGTTATGGAATGGCAAAGCTCCTAAGTATTCGTACTTGAGGATTTGGGGATGTCCTGCTTACGTGAAGCAGACAGTGGGAGATAAGTTGGATAGTCGATCCACCTTATGTTATTTTGTAGGGTATCCGAAAAATTCAATCGGATATTATTTCTATCATCCTGCTGAAACAAAGGTGTTTGTTTCAAGGAATGCCACCTTCTTGGAGAAGGAGTTCTTATTGGATAAGAAAGGCGAGATGATGGAACTCGAAGAAATTCGAGAAGAACCCGAAATATAAAATAATGATCCTACACCTCAGGAACCATTGATGGACACGCCTATACTTAGAAAATCCGAGAGGACTTCTAGACCTCCTATTCGATATGGTCTTCTTCTTGAAGGGGATCAAGATGAACCCGACGTTGGATGTGATCCAAGAAACTTCAAAGAAACAATTTTTGATGCGGATTCAAATTTATGGCTTGAAGCTATGCAGTCGGAAATAGATTCGATGCATACAAACCAAGTTTGGTCTTTAGTAGATCCTCCCGATGGAATTGTTCCAATAGGGTGTAAATGGATCTACAAGAGAAATCTTGGGCCTGATGGTAAGGTATTGACCTACAAGGCGCGATTGGTGGCAAAAGGTTATACTCAAAGACAAGGAGTTGACTATGATGAAACCTTTTCACCAGTTGCAATGTTCAAGTCCATAAGAATCCTTATTGCCATAGCTGCTTGGTGTGACTATGAGATATGGATGTGAAGACTGCATTTCTTATTGGAAACATTAAGGAAGAGATCTATATGACGCAGCTTGAGGGATACACATCCATGGGAAGTGAGCATAAGGTATGCAAGCTTCAGAGATCAATCTATGGTCTAAAACAAGCATCAAGAAGTTGGAACCAGAAATTTGATGAAACAATAAAGGATTTTGGTTTCATCAAGAACCCGGAGGAACCATGCGTGTACAAGAAAGTAGTTAAGGATGCTGTGACATTCTTAGTACTTTATGTTGATGACATCCTACTCATTGGGAATGATGTAGGGATGTTGCAGTCAACAAAGATATGGTTATCAGGTAGATTCTCGATGAAGGATTTGGGTGAGACATCCTATATTCTAGGGATACAGATCTATAGAGATAGATCTAAGAGAATGATAGGACTCACTCAAGCAACCTACATCGACACCATATTGAAACGGTTTTCAATGGATGGGTCCAAGAGAGGACATCTACCTATGTGTCATGGAGTTTTTCTATCCAAGTCTATGTGTCCCAAGACTGATGAAGAGATAGAGAAAATGACACATGTACCATATGCGTCAGCTATTGATAGTATCATGTATGGGATGATATCTACCAGACCGGATGTAGCATTTGCTCTGAGTGTCACGAGCAGATATCAAGCTAATCCCGGTCAAATGCATTGGAAAGTCGTGAAGGACATTCTTAAGTACTTACGAAGGACTAAGAATATGTTCATGGTATATGGAGGAAGAGAACTAAAATTGGAAGGCTATACCGACTCTAGCTTCCAAAGTGACGTGGATGACTCGAAGTCAACCTCTGGATTTGTGTTCATGCTCAATGGCGGTGCTGTCTCTTGGAAGAGTTCCAAGCAGGACACCACAGCGGATTCCACCACTGAGGCAGAATACATTGCAGCATCAGCTGCTGCTAAAGAGGCCGTTTGGATGAGGAATTTCGTCCAAGAGTTGGGCGTTATTCCTAAAGTTGTTGGTCCAGTCCCGGTGTACTGTGACAACACGGGTGCCGTTGCTCAGGCAAAGGAACCAAGGTCTCATCAAAGATCCAAACACGTACTGAGGAAATACCACATCATCCGGGAGATTGTGGAAAGAGGAGACATCACTGTCGAAAGAGTGGCCTCTGCAGACAATATCGCTGATCCACTTACTAAGCCCTTGCCAGGACCATTATTTGACAAACATCGCGAAGCAATGGGTCTACATAGTATGACTAGTTGGCTTTAGGGCAAGTGGGAGATTGAAATAGTGGGTGCCCGGTGAGCCAAATTGTGGCTAAGGGCTTTGATGACTGTTTGTATAAACAATCTTTTGTTTAATATAATTTACACTTTTATTAATGGCAATGACTTTATCTTTCTTAATATTGTTATATTGTGATATATTATTGTTGTTTTGATAAAGACCTTGAATATACTATAGTGTATGTAAGATGTGGTAGAACATGGGGATGTCTATCATGAAACACATCTTATAGTCACTGTATATTCTAAATCGTTCCTAGTCGATTTAGCCGTCCGATAATAAGGATAAGGATCGCTCGAGTTTGAGACTAGCATTTGCGATGCAGAGTACCACGTTTCATTGGTAAGGAACATAAAGATGTTCGAAGCATGCAAATGGATATTCATACGATGAATGATCGAACTACCCTATCCGGACTTTCCAAGTGGTTATCACTTATCGAGTGGATAAAGTCCACGGTTTTGGTTGTACACCATTAGTCCTTACTACTTGAAACATCATTGAGACTCTATATGCTAGTACTATGCTTTGACTCGTTTACCGACTCTATTGGGGTCATCAGGTGTCGGGATTGGGTACAGTTACGACACATATAGGAGTCGATGCTTTGTTGTCAAGGATTCACCACATACTTGCGAGTGTGGATATCCTATGCAATCTGAGGAGATATTAGTGTGACGAATCTCTGGCCAGAGTACATGATGTGTTTTAAGAAATGGTTTCTTAGTAGCACATGCGATGTCACTATTTGATCTTCAAGATGCGTTGCATAGTTATCGAATCTCGAACGACTCTCGATTTACCAATGGTTGTTGATTCGATCGGGATGTATGGATGAAGGGACTGTACTGTACGCTAACCAAAATCTATTGGTTCTTGTAGGCACTATCAGTGATACCTAGGGAATCATGGGGCGATGTTGCTAGGCGCTCTTACCATGATTCGATGGGCAAGTCGGAAATTGTTGTTCCGAGTCACAAGGAGTTGTGAGCCCACGGCTAGCTGTATCCCTGAACCATTGAGGGTCACACAGAGTAATGGATTTTTAATCCCCGTTGAGATAGTTAAATTTAAAGAGTTAAATTTAATGAACAAAGAAGTGGGACTTCTTATTTAAGAGTAGAGGAGTAAGATTTCCTAAAATGACATAGGGATGGGCATTTTTGGAAATCACTGAATTCGGATTCAGAAAAATTTATCTTGACTTTAAAAGGTGCAGAAATGGTTTCTGTGCACATTGGTGAAATCAGTTTATCAATCGGAGTCACGATGAATTTTATATTAATTTCTGAACATGCGGGTTTTGCTTGTCAGGCTTGAACTTATGACTAATGGGCCCTAAGCTGTTAGCAGCCCACATTATAAATAAGTTATTGCAGTACAGAAATTACACAACAGAGGTCACAAAATAATTTTGAAAACCCTGTTTTTCTTAAGTGTGGCCGCCGCCCCCTCCCCTCTGCTCGGGAAAAATCCAACCTGTGAATTTTGAATTTGCAGTCTGGTTTAACGGATCAAATTCGTTAATTCTCTTCGTAGAAACTTCTGATAGATTTTCTAGTGCAATCTATCAGAAGGATTAAATCTCTGTTCGTGGACCTGATTGAAGAACAGTTCGTCCATCAGTTCCTGGGAGATACAACAAGAGCAGAGCAATCTGTTAGTGTCCATAATCTCGATTCGAGATTGGAGGTAAAAATTTATAATTGTTATTTAATTTTTACACACACAATTTAATCGTAAAGTTTTGATACCCATTATGGAATCGTTCCATATAAAATTTTTAAACTTCCGCTACACCGGGTATCAATTCTGATTGATCTGAACACCGTTTTCCAACAGGTTACCCTTCCCACTCTCCCTGAAGCACAATCGGCTTCCCAAGGAATACTGGGAACCTAAGCCATCATGTCTAGTATATTCTGCTGTCCACGTTTCTTAGTATAACCTCAACACTGTGCCCTGATGATAACTATCATTACTTGAAATTCATGACGTTACGTCATCTCCTAGACATTGGCCTGCGAAATCACGCATACATTGCAAATGGAAGTCATCACGCCTCTGATGATCTACATCATCTCGATCATAGGTTATTCACCTCATGAATTTCAATCGATATACATCCTATGGTTAGTTATACATACTCGCAATCACTGTACATACATCAAGACTAAGGCAAGCTTCAACCAATATGCTCGACTGGGACTTTCCACAGTGCATAGACATATGGAAACGCTTCCTATTCCATCTCGAAACTCGACAGTCATTGCACCTGGTATAACTCAACTCAGAGTCTCTGATAATACCATCAGCTCATACCAACCTCCCAAGGTTGAATATACTGATCCTGGAACTAAATCCCAACGGATTCTCAATAGTCAAATCGCTCCCTTGTCGAACGCATCAGTCTCAGCACTGAACGATCTAATTCATCGATTCCCTATTCAATCCTGGGAAATACTTGTGCTCGAAGTAACTTGCCACCCGACGTACATCCGAATATCGTCCATTACTAACGCGCAATATTCTTGACGAATGGTCCGCACTGATGTGGATTGTCGACTGGAAAGAACAAAGTTGCTTCATCGCTATCTTGCGAAATCTTCAATTCCCACAAAAATCTTGTTGGCTACTAAGTCGATCTAAGACTGCCTCGATCATCCCAATGATCTTAAGCACCACACAATGAAAATTTGTGACACACTCTGCCGGATCTCGAGAACTAGGTCTCAGAAAATGTCACACCTCACAATCAAACAACTAATGTTTCCTTGCTAATGTTCATTAGCATTTCCAACTACTCGTCGGATCCAACCACAACGGTACACATAGATGCTCTTACTTAACCGAAATGTCCGGTCAACAATCTTCACTATTGTTGTTCAATGGAAAACTCTCACATGAAACAGCAATATGATCATTTCCTGACCTATTGCTATCACTAAGCAATTGATTGGATCAATATCAGTTTCCTTCTTAACAAGAATGCACTATACTGGAAACTGTCAACTTCCTTGCTTGTCTCCACTGTCAAGTTAGCACCTAACTTGATCATTCAAGTCCACTTGCAATCGTTCCCGATTACAGCAATCCCAGAAGATTCATCTCTATCATTGAGACTAAATAACTCAGATCTCTGATTTCTCTGAGATGGTATTCAGTACTCATCCCATAAGCATTACTCGACAAAATACTATCCCAAGTATTTCTTAATTGCTACATCCTGACCAACCCTGATTGGCTCAACCAATCGAATTCATCGATTTACTTAAGCTCGCACTTATCAGATCAAACCACCACTGATCATTCACCCTACATGGCTCGGTCAATAACCATGACTCAGCTGCCACAAAGAACCATTTCCAAACGGTGTCAGATCACAGTACATAAGTAGTTTACTTGGCACAAGTCATGCGCCTTTTCAGCACAACTAACCGCTGCTTCGTATTCTGAACTTAATCATCCTAACTCTGACGGAGTTAGCCAATAACCACTAGTAGTGACTAGCACAGATTCCGTGCCACCTTAGCACTACCAATCGTTGTCTTTTTCACCCAAGGCAAACATCAAGATAAACTAAGCTCATTTTCATCCCATGGAAAATCCTACGCCCAATCTCTGAAAATATCAGACAGTACTTAGCGCAACCACTGGACTCACTGTCCTTACCTCGTTCATTCAGAATGAACATCACGGCTCGTCAAGTCCAAGAAGAATAACTAAAGAATCCCAAAGATTTCCACAATCTTCGGAAGCAATCTTGATTATATCTCTCGCTAAGATTGTTCAACAAATTAAGATCGAGGTAGCCTACCACCATGTCCCACCTGGAATCACCACCAAGTGTATACTGGCATCACGCTTCCCTCATGCCTCAATTAGTCTTATACAATCCTTAGCGTCTGATACAACCCCATTATTGATGGAAGACTAACATCGCTGGAAATACTCACCTCCGAGTCAACGTCTCAGATAGTCTTCACTCTCCCCTCCTGAATAAGTCTCATATCAGGAGAATCCAATCATATTTCTAATATGATACTAGTCAGATGATATCCCCAATCATCATGGTGTAGTCTTCATATTCGAGTCAAAGTCTCGTAACAACATCCCATCCATAATCTTGGATAATTCCTATCACAAGAAAATTCTAACCACAACTCTGATGACAACCCATAGCCATCGCTGGTAGAATCCGTCCACCTACTAGATCCACACGACTAGCAGTAACCCAAAGGTTAATACCTATATGCTCAAGGTACACACTCGTCAAGGAAATTCCTCCAAGACTGGATCCCACAGCAGAATACTCAACCTATATCTCTGGCACACCAGATGATATCAAACCATCGATATCAAACCTGATATCTAATCCAAGGTCATACCTCGTCGTGACTGCTACCAACTCCCTAGACTGAGTAGCCTTCCCACCGCCATCTCCTGAAGCACAAAGGCTCCTAGGTAACCTCTGAAGTACAAAGACTCCCAGAGTAATACTGGCATAGGGTCGCGCCCCATCATGTCTAGTCCTGGTCATAGTCCACAACTCTCGACATATACTGGACCTGGCATCCTGATGAAAACCCATCATCACAAGCCTCAACCTAACGAAGGTCAGACAGCCTACTGTTCCAAGAAACAACCTAGAACAAAGCCCAAATGTTCTAAACCGAACAATATGCCTAATGACTCTAGATGAGTCCACTCGTCGCTGGCACTATCTTAGTCTTCTGACTAACTAGGTCAATCCTAGGAAAACGCCTAGACTAACCGCATGTCACACTGTCACAGTTGGCCCACTCAAATCCCATGAGCTGCAATAGTTGAACGCTAATCAACTAAACTCAATCCAAACTTCTGCACAATCATGCAATCATCCACGAATTGCTAGATAAATAAAACATGTATCACTTATTTCAAGTTATGTACAATTCTCTTTATTACAATCTCATGTAATACATACAGTATTCAAAATACAATGAAATGTACAATTGACTTGAAATGATACAACCAAAGTATGATGATTCATTACAACTGAAATACTGTTTACAACTACATCAATAGAGTATTTAAATCATCGTACTAGTCTTCGTTTCTTGAGCACGAAGCTTCTAATCGACACACGCATCGATACAAGCATACTCCGGACCAAGTCTCTCTACATGTCCTCTCGGGAAGAACTCTGGAGAAATGGCTCGTGATAGCTAACCAGCTATGCTCTGCATCAGTGCATGTCAGTCGATCCCTTCTGCTCACGATCTACCATCAGCGTTCTTCTTGTAACCAAATCATGCTTCTGAACATGAAGTTTCCCGTGTGCCTACCGAACGCATCGATACAAGCATACCGGCAAAACTATGTTCCGCATGAAAATCTCTTCAACTACGACTGGAGAATCTTCAAAGTAGTGTCATCATGGTACGGACGATACAGATGCAAGCACCAAGTGTGTCCCATCCAATCCTCTGCCATTGCCTCTGGCATCTGGTACTCGATCCAAAGCTAGGATCCACCTGAGTAAAAATCTTGAAAACTCGAACACGATCCATCACTCCTGTCCGCACTTGCTAGAATCCCATAAGCCAAATCTTTAGAAATCCTGCCGATGATGATAGTCTCTGGGCAAACTAATTGCCGCACCATCACTTCTTCCAAGGTCTCATCCATCCTATAAGGATAACCCAAAGTCTCATTACTATATCCCAAGTCTCTTGCATGCATATGCTCTGATACCAATAAATGTAGCAACCCTACCCTGATCCACTACCTAATCAGAGTTAAGAGCATAATTAAACATGCATTAAATAAATCGCTGCGAAAGACTTAAATAAAAATATACCGGCAGAATACAACTGGTTAAACCAATTCAATTTATACAACCAAATCGAATAAATAGCCTAAAGGCAAAACCTACAGCTAATCCTGCTGTCTTCACTGGTCGCTGGCTACTCCAAACTCCTGGCGCTCAATCCTGCACCTACACCTGCCCCGTCGAATGGGGTGTCCAGGTACACAGAAAAGACTGGACGTGAGCTCTAAGCTCAATACGAAAGCACTGGGTAAAACATACAAATATGATGCATGCAAATGATAGGGTATCCGTATCTGGGATAACTATATATAACTGCTCAGTAATGGTGCCTAGGACATGAGTGGTACAACCCAGGGAGCAAACCCTGCGTACACTGCTCATTCCTACAGGACGTGGACTGTGTCCTCAGATGCTAACTACCCATGACCCGTCAGTCACTGGGCACTAGACATCACTGAAAGAGTGGGTGCCCGGTGAGCCAACTTGTGGCTAAGGGCTTTGATGACTCTTTGTATAAACAATCTTTTGTTTAATATAATTTACATTTTTATTAATGGCAATGACTTTATCTTTCTTCATATTGTTATATTTTGATATACTATTGTTGTTTTGATAAAGACCTTGAATATACTATAGTGTATGTAAGATATGGTAGAACATGGGGATGTCTATCATGAAACACATCTTATAGTCACTGTATATTCTAAACTGTTCCTAGTCGATTGAGCCGTCCGATAATAAGGATAAGGATCGCTCGAGTTTGAGACTAGCATTTGCGATGCAGAGTACCACGTTTCATTGGTAAGGAACATAAAGATGTTCGAAGCATGCAAATGGATATTCATACGATGAATGATCGAACTACCCTATCCGAACTTTCCAAGTGGTTATCACTTATCGAGTGGATAAAGTCCGCGGTTTTGGTTGTACACCATTAGTCCTTACTACTTGAAACATCATTGAGACTCTATATGCTAGTACTGTGCTTTGACTCGTTTACCGACTCTATTGGGGTCATCAGGTGTCGGGATTGGGTACAGTTACAACACATATAGGAGTCGATGCTTTGTTGTCAAGGATTCACCACATACTTGCGAGTGTGGATATCCTATGCGATCTGAGGAGATATTAGTGTGACGAATCTCTGGCCAGAGTACATGATGTGTTTTAAGAAATGGTTTCTTAGTAACACATGCGATGTCACTATTTGATCTTCAAGATGTATTGCATAGTTATCGAATCTCGAACGACTCTCGATTTACCAATGGTTGTTGATTCGATCGGGATATATGGATGAAGGGACCGTACTGTACGCTAACCAAAATCTATTGGTTCTTGCAGGCACTATCAGTGATACCTAGGGAATCATGGGGCGATGTTGCTAGGCGCTCTTACCATGATTCGATGGGCAAGTCAGAAATTGTTGTTCCGAGTCACAAGGAGTTGTGAGCCCACGGCTAGCTGTATCCCTGAACCATTGAGGGTCACACAGAGTAATGGATTTTTAATCCCCGTTGAGATAGTTAAATTTAAAGAGTTAAATTTAATGAACAAAGAAGTTGGACTTCTTATTTAAGAGTAGAGGAGTAAGATTTCCTAAAATGACATAGGGATGGGCATTTTTGGAAACCACTGAATTCGGATTCAGAAAAATTTATCTTGACTTTAAAAGGTGCAGAAATGGTTTCTGTGCACATTGGTGAAATCGGTTTATCAATCGGAGTCATGATGAATTTTATATTAATTTCTGAACATGCGGGCTTTGCTTGTCGGGCTTGAACTTATGACTAATGGGCCCTAAGCTGTTAGCGGCCTACATTATAAATAAGTTATTGCAGTACAGAAATTAGACACAACAGGTCACAATTTTCGAAAAACCTAGTTATTTTCTCTCAGTAGTGGCCGCCCCCCTTCTCCCCTCTGCTCGGAAAATCCAGTCTGTGAATTTTGAATTGCAGTCTGGTTTAACGGATCAAATTCGTTAATTCTCTTCGTAGAAACTTCTGATAGATTTTCTAGTGCAATCTATCAGAGGGATTAATTATCCGTTCGTGGACCTGATTGAAGAACAGTTCGTCCATCAGTTCCAGGGATATACAACAAGAGCAGAGCAATCTGTTGGTGTCCATAATCTCGCTTCGAGATTGGAGGTAAAAATTTATAATCGTTATTTAATTTTTACACATACAATTTAATTGTAAGGTTGATACCCATTATGGAATCGTTCCATATAAAATTTTTAAACTACCGCTGCACCGGGTATCAATCCTGATTGATCTGATCGCCGCGTTCTCCAACAATCACCCGTCCAGACAGGGCTGAGCGGCCCTACATGGCTCATCTCACAAGATGGACAGGCACAATATGATATGCACATGCTGCATAATAATATGACACACAAATGCAACATATAAGCATGCAAAACCCGCTGGCTATCTCAGTCTGTACTTACGTACCTTACTACAGGCAGTTTCTAGCAGTCCCGCTCTAGGTTCCAAGCCTATATCAACTTTACAATGCAAATACGCATGCATCAATAATTAAGCTATAAAAGCCTTAACTAAGCTATTGCATACTCCTAAATAATTTAAGGAGACCATAGCTATACCTGCGTCCGTCGTCAGCCCGTTGATGACAATTGCCTCAAAACTTAGGCCACAGCTCCGCTACGACGCCTGGATCGCTATGCCACTTCTGAATTCCCAATAGGATGTCTAGAATCCCTAGATCTGAGTTAGAAGGCCTAGGAATTGAGAGAGAAAAAGGAGAGGTGCGAGTTGAAAATGAAATTTCGGACCTCTATTTATAGGCGAAGTTCGGGCCGTCCGAACTTGACTTCGGATCCTTCGAACTGGTTCGGATCCCCCGTTCCTGACTTCGGAGCCTCCGTTCCTGTTCGAAGCCTCCGATCCTGACTTCGGGTCCTCCGAAGTCCCATCAATGATGTCACCCATGACGCATTATCTTCGGAGCCTCCGATCCGAGTTCGGATCCTCCGAACCCGTTCCGATCCTCCGATCTTTGGTTCGGAGCCTCCTAACCCGGTTCGGAGCCTCCGAACCATCCGAACCCTCGGAACCTTCCCGACCATTTTCGAGTGTCCTGAATCCATTTCTGGACTACGTTAACCCATTTGAAATTTCTTTAATCATGTTTTACTTAATCTAAACATGATTACACGATTAATTATTTATTAATCGTTAATTCTGGATACGGGTCACTACAAGCATCATCTTTTTTATTAAATAAGCGGATAAAAAAATGCATAAATAATGAAATAAACATTTAAAAGACTATGCCAAATATGGCCATCAACTAAAAATTCAAAACTTGTTTTCCCATCAAAACATAAATTGGTTTGAACAACTTTCATTCATAAATCTTTCGCACTCATGCATCACCTACTGGACCGACCCCTGTCTCTTTTTCATGTCCGCCCTCATAATAATCAATGAATGCATCAACGTCATCGTTATCAACACCATTTAAGTATAGTGAGTGTAAAGACTCAGCAAGGAAAAGCATAAAAAAAGGATCTTTGTAAACATTAAAAGAGAAAACATTAACTTAAGCTTTCATGCAATAAATATAACTTTGATGTAGCCAAAACATAAAAATATTTGGGGTGATGAAGTATGAGTAGTGAGGCAACCGTTATAATGAGTCATTCATATTTTCCTGTTGATCAACAAGAATATGGCATTACGCCCGTAAAATTTCATTATTTGGATAGACGCTTCGGATCTCATTGTGAAGTGCATACCCGTATAACCATCTCGTGAGTCATGTTTGGATAGCCGCTCCGAAACTCATCCCGAAGTGCATACCCCGTATAATCATCACAAGACACATAAGTCATCAAAATATTTTTCATGCATCCAATCATTCATCGTATCATAATCGTATCATGCCTTTGTCATACTTCTCGTAAAATCATGCTCTTAAAATTTCTCGTGATACTACATGCATAAATCCTTCAAAATATTTTATGAGACAATGATTTTTCATGTGAAATTCACATAATCATGCCATACATAGCTTAATTGTTTTGTGTGAGTCGTTCCGTCCGTCCCGGACATTGAAAACATAAAACTTTTACATAAAACCTTCTAAATTTATTTAAGACATCATTAAATATCATAAACATAACTTTTAGAACTAAAAAACAAAGGATTTAAACTTTCATAATTCGAAGCGATCCGGACCCTTATCCGGCCGTGACACGGACCCTGTGCTAGGGTCCGTGCATTAATTTTTCAAAATAATTTCTTACGACTACATCGAGTCACAGACTTATGTCCGGACCTCCCTCCGAACCCATACATGGATGATGCACGGACCCCGTGCCCAGGTCCGTGCATAAGCCAAATTTGTTTTAAAATAAATATGTCGATGCACGGATCTGTGTTCGAACCCCCTTCCAGGGTCTGGACACTGCGAATAAAATTATGCAGATTTACGAATACGCAACCAGTGTTCACGAAAATCAGATTTTTGGATTTCTGAAACGATCAATCTTCCTCAGGAAAAACACTTCAAAACCTCAATAAACCTTCAAATAATACTTCAAAACTCACCCCTCAAAACATAACTCTAAGATTTGAATCAAATTTCACACCCAACACACTCAACCCAAAAAGTTTGGATTTCAAATATCTATGCCCTTACATCTCATCAAACTTGTACCGGAAACATGAGGAACGCCTCACGTTTCACAATTAAACAACATATTCATGAATCATCAATAAATATGCATAAATCATCAACAATCTCATAGGGTTTACTTGAAAATACTTATACTCTTGAATGAGTTTCAAAACAGTAAAAACTTGCCTGAATCGTTTGATTGGATTTAACCTGGACTGCGGAACGATCTAGCCTCGAGAAAAAAAAACTCTTGATCCCTTGATGCAATGCTCACGTGAAAGAGGGTTTGGAGAAGGAGAATGTACGCAGCGTTCTTTTGAGAAATCTTGAAAGATTGAACGCCAATAATTTTGTGACTAATGGGCTCCTAAATCGGCCCATTACTTATAAATAAAACTTTTAAAAACATTATTCTCCCCACTATTAAAATACACTGCATCAACTTAAATATTAGCTAAAATATTTTACTTGACTCGTTCGAAGGTTGGCTCGTTCCTACGACCCGAAATTAAATACCAACCTGAAAAACTTTAAAATCATACATTCACATAAATTTCAGGCATTAACATAATTCAAATAATAACACATAACAATTAAATTTTCTAAACTAACATGCAATATATCTATTAACTTAATTAATTATATCGTGATTGAACTAGGGGACTTTTGGACCTTACAGTCACGTCTTCCTAGCAGGTCACACCGCTGCGATAGAAATAGAACCTCCACACAACCACCTTAGACGAGAAAAAAATTATGGATTGTACGGTAAACCAATGTTTTAATAACCGAACAGGTGATCGAACCGATCTACCTAAAAAAACGGTTCAACCGGTCGGACTGTCGAACCGGAAAATCGTTTTTATATAATTTAATATAATAAATAATATATTTTGAATTTTAAAAACTCAAAAATTATATAAATAGACAAAAAATATATATATTAACCCTAGTTTGAAAGCTAAATAAATATGTAAAATATATTCAAAATATCGTTATAAATTATTTAAATAATAAATTATTTAATTTTAAAAAAGCCAATAATTATTAAAATAATTTTTTAAATGAAGTACACATTCTAAATAATAATGTATATATATATATATATATATATAAATATTAAATTTAAAGTTTTAGAAATAAAAAATTTTAAATTTTCAAAAAAATAATAAAAATTCGAAAAACCTGTTCAATCGGTTTAACCGGTTTTCTGGTTTTTGACCGGTTCTGACCGGTTAGACCGGTTTTCCGATTCTTGAACACGTTCCGGACCGGATCAGCGACTGGTTTACGGTCGAACTGATCGAACCGATCGGTCCGGTTCGGTTCCAAAAACATTGCGATAAACAGTGAAAAAACCCAATATAGGTCCATAATAATAAATGTACAAGTCTATATTTAATTATATATTATGTATACTAGTGACGCAGTACATGCGTTGTATTTGAAACATAATATATATATATATATATATATATATATATATACATAAATATTTTTTTTTATGGAAGTTGAGTTTTTTTAGTGTATAAGTTTTGTATAAATTTACATCAGAAAAGGACAAAATAGGAAAGAAATTTTGGTGTTCATGCCTCACCAAAAAACAGTTTTTCTAATACCCTCAACTATTATAAAATAGTAGATATATATATATATTTATATATATATAAATATAATTATGTAGATATAATATATATCATAAATAATAATTAAATATTTTTTTAAAAAAAAACTAAATGTTAACGGGTCAGAGGTTCCAACCGTCAGGTTTTGAGCGGGGCGAGCGGGTAATAGGGGGTTCCGGGTACGGGTTCAATTTTTTATTGGTGGGTCCCGGGTCCGACGAAACTCGTCTCGTTGTCATCCCTGATCCAATTAAGAAAAAAAGTTCTGACTAGTTATTCAAATAAATATATTATATCTCTATATATAATGAGATACATTTAAAACTTTTATAATTAGTTTTTGTAAACAAGTGAAAATTAGGGGATGAAAAACATGCTTCAATGTGAAGGTGAATTGTAGTGACCCGCGCCATGGTCACCTACTAATCAGAACTTAAGCATGTAATTAATAAAGTAATATTAATCAGAATAACTACGGATACTTAAAATAAAATAATACCAGGTAGGCAAAACCTAGTGGTCAACCCTGCTAACCAGCCTTGGTCACCACCTAACCTCCCTGTCTCCGGAAGAACTACCTGCAACTGCCCCATGGAATAAGGCATCCAGCCAACAGAAAATAACCGAAAGTGAGCCTAACATGCTCAGTACGAGAGTATGAGTATACATGAATGCAAGTGTATTGCCTACTAACTAGAGGTCAAGAATCAGATTCAAAATAGACCAGACCCTGGTATGTAGCACGCTGTGCCATCGCTTCAGGAGGTGGCTCCCATACCGAAATAACAGTGGATTTCCGGACTCAAATCGATGGAAGTTCATCCACTAACAGGATAGGATAAAACCCTACTAATAGACATCTCTAAAGAGATAGCTCAATATGCTCATGTATGCAACATACAGTCGTGACATGCTGTATATAAAGACATATAAAACATGCATCACATAATCCATGCAAACACATAATACATGCATACTCAATCTGGATATCTCGAATAATACTTCCGTACCTTACTAAAGCAGATCCTAGAAGCTTTTCCTCTAGGTCCAAGCCTACCATGCATCACTACAACAAAAATAACACATGCATTACCTTGCATGTCAACATCACCTACTAGGCTCTAAAAGCCTTAATTAAATTATAGTCTACTCCCTATTTACTATAGGGAACCAAAGTGATACCTTCGTCCGTCGTCAGCCCGCTGATGTCGCATGCCACAGAGCCTGGGCATAGCCTCGCTACGACCTCTAGACGCCTCGCCAGAGCTCCGCCGCCTGGCTGCCACTGCGGACACTGTCCGCTACTGTGTCAGACACTGTCTGACTATACTAAAATTTAAACTTCCTACTCCAACTCTAAAGTAAGAGTACCCAAAAGACCCTAAAATAGAGCCATATAGGTGAAGGAGAGGATTCTGAACGTCTGAAAATGAGCAAATCTCGCTCATATTTATAGACGATGAACGGAAGCAACGTTCTGCACTGTCCCACCACATGTAATGATCTTGTTGACATCTGTCCTGCCAGCAGAACGGACGCAACGTTCGTGCACCGGATCGTTGCGTCCGTTCGAGTTCGGACGCAACGTTTTGGTCTGGTCCTTCCGAACTCGTTTGGCTGTTTTTGGTTGGTTTTGAGACCCTCGGGACCTTTCTTACAATTTTTGGACGTTTCGGATCTGATTTTACACCTCATTTTACCAAATAGGGACTCCTTAAACATGTTTTGACACTTTTAAAATTATATGTCATTCTCTAACATGTTTAAAATCAGTTAATCTTGTAAAATGAAATCGGGCTATTATATGAATATTATATTATTTCGATATTTTTTTTAAAATATCGATGGATATTCAATTTAAATCTTTTATTGTTGGTGATATTGATAGCAATATAGTTATTATTCTCAAAAAAATTGTGTAGTACACCGATGTATTTAATATGAGTACACATCACACATAATATTTTAATTATAAAAACGTTATCATATCGTATTAAAATATATATTAAACTTTAATCATTTCACACACGCATTGCGTGTATCCCGATCACTAATATATATTATTAAGTCTAAACCACTTATTATATATAATAAATTTAACTAAATATGATTTTAGTATATTGTATTTTTTAATCGATAAAACAATCCCTTTGCCGAAGGATTAAAAGTGAAATGGGTACTACTAAATTTATGCCCATTAAACTAGCAAAGAATGAAGCAGATGTGTCGCTTCAAATAACCCCTTACGAGACACTCGTAGTCTCATACGCAACTACAGTACAAATAACTGCAGTAAAGACTCAAGAATCAGCCGAAGTAATAACAGATTTTCGAAGTGAACAAATCCGATAACCAAGCATATAACGAATACATTTCATAAACTTAAACCAATCGATCCAAAAAATTGTTTTGAGTAGCAAAAACAACACTTCTTTCAAGAAAAACTAACCGGATTCTTCTTCACCGAATGGCCATCGTCGTTGCCTTGTCTTAACATCTAGTGAATCAGCAGAGATCTGCGGAATCATCAGGGATTTCCGAAGGACGTCTAACAAGCTCCAATATTTTCACCACTTCTGCCATGTCAGGCCTATTTGAAGGCACTTGTGATGTGCAAATCAAGCCCAACTTCAACAATGGAATCGCCTCTTCCAATGGAAACTTCCCCTCTAGCCTCGCATCAACACATTCCTCAATGCTTCCTCCTTCCAGTGCCCCTCGAACCATATCACAAAGCACTACAACATCATCCTCCATGTATTCAACCGGTCTTCTTCCTGTGACTATCTCCAGAACCAGCACACCAAACGCATACAGGTCACATTTTTCGGTTATCTTGAAATTTTTGCATGAAAATTCGGGTGCCATGTAACCAAGTGCACTTTGAATCTTACTGCTCAAAACATACCGATCTAATAATGGTAGAAGCCTTGCTAAACCATAGTCTGCAACCTTTGGCTCGCCAGAGCTGTCGATTAGTATATTGCTCGATTTTACATTGTAGTGGATGACATTCCTTTCATGCAAATGCGACAACCCTTTAGCCACACCGAGAAGAATGTTGAATCTATTGTTCCAATTGGGGTATTTTCCAGCAGACGATTCATGCAGATGCTTGTACAGATTCCCACCAGAGACAAACTCATATATGAGTAGTTGTAGCGATGGCGTCCAGTAATAGCCATTGAGTGCCACAAGATTGCCATGGCGAATCTTCCCAAGTTTTCTAACTTCCTTCTCGAAATCGTCTTGGGACTTGACCAGACTTGATACAGTGAGTTTCTTGATGGCTACTGACAGCCCATTTTTAAGAGTTGTCTGGTAGACGGCTCCGAACCCCCCTCTACCAAGTTCGCAATCTTTATTGAGTAAAGAATGTGTCCCAATACTAAAATCTGGATCACCAGAAAACATAACGAGCTTCCCAGAATCACCATCTGTAGATGAAGATTGGCTAAAGTCATCACCACCGGAAAAAGCAAGAGCTACGGCAGAGCGAGACGCAGAAGCACGTACATGAAGATTAAGTACAGTTATAGCAATTACACCTATCACAATTGCAGCAGCTGCACCAATAGCAACTAGAGCCGAAATGCTAAGGATGTTCTTCCTACGAGTAAAACTTTGAGGGATGGTTCCAGGTGTGTCATCGGTAGAGTTGGGATTGAGCACAATTGGTTTAGGCATGACCGCAGAGCAACTTCTACCAACTGTGGCCCCACAAAGTGCTGGATTTCCAGACACAGAAGAGGGTGAAATAGTGTTGAAAAACCCACCAGCAGGAAGTTCGCCTTGTAGCTGGTTGTGTGCGACGTCAAATGACTGAAGATGCACAAGATCTGCCAGCTGCTTCGGCAGATTGCCTGTCAGCTCATTGTAGGATAGATCGACAATTTGTAGGTAAACAAGATTTGAAAGAGATGCAGGAACCATGCCAGTTACTTCATTATGAGCAAAAGACCTGATAAATTTGGTCAAAACCGCAAAATAATTCAACAAACACTACATACACATTGCCGTCCTCACCGAAAGATTTGATTTGCAATTAGAGATATGACAGTAGCACATAGAAACCATTAATGATCTATAAAAAAATGTACCAGTCCAACATTTTTCAATCCCAAAAGGAACCAAGATGGCAAATGCCAAGAATATTTTTGAGTTAGCATGCATGAAGCAAATGATGCAACAAGCCTGGAAATAAAACGCTGGAATCAGAAATGAAATTGACTTAAATACTCAAAACTTTTAACTATACATGAGATTATGGATTAGTACCGCAAAGAATGCTAAACAGAAAGAAAGACAAAGAAGCCTATGGTTTTAATATTGAAAAAGTTCCAAGATCGTGCAGAAAACTTACAAAAACATTAGAGAAGAGCAATTCCCGATTGTGTTAGGAATGCTACCATTAAACTGATTTTCGCTCAAATCCAGAACTCGTAGCATCTTCAATCCTCCAATATTAACAGGAATGCCACCGCAGAATGCGTTCCTCGCAATATTCAAGAACTGCAAGCTGGCTAAATCCCCAATAGCATATGGAATTTCACCAGATAGATCATTTTGGGAAACATCTAAAGTCACCAGATTTTTTCGAGAAATTTCGGTTGGTGAAGACAAAACACTACCAATGTCTCCACTAAATCTGTTATTAGAAATTAGAAGTTGCTCTAAACCAAGATTGAATACCCACGAAGGAAGATTCCCCATTAATGTATTACTACTAACATCAAAAGCTAGAAGGTTCACGCAGCTGCTTACAGCTTCAGGCAAGCTCCCAGATAGAGCATTCTTGGACACATTCAGAATCTTCAAAAACTGAAGCTTTCCTATAGAATCCGGGATTTGGCCAGTAAAGTTATTTTCGGAGATATCGAGCACCTCAAGGCTACTCATTTCTCCAATCCATTCAGGTACAACTTCTGTAAATGTATTGCTGCTTAAAACTACTTCAGTACACAGTTTAAGCTTCTGCATTGTGCTAGGAAGCGGCCCGGAAAGTAAATTTTTACTCAAATGCATAGTCCTCAACAGTGAACACTTCCCAAATCCATCAGGAACTACACCAGAAAACTGATTCTTCCTCAGACTTATAACACTCAAATTGGTCAAAGCTTCAATACCCTCTGGAATTTCACCCTCCAAGATATTATCGGACAAATCAAGTGTCGTAAGCGCAGGCAACGACCAGAGACCCTGAGGTGGCAAACCCAAAAACCGATTGCCCGAAAAGTTCACCGAAACAAGTGTTGCGCACGAGGCTAAACTATCCGGAATTTGGTCTGAGAACTGGTTGTTAGCCAGAGATATGGATCTCAAAGACCCACATTGGCCAAAGAAATCGCTCGAAACTGAACCGGATAAGGCATTCTCACTCAAGTCCAAGATTCTGAGATCAGAAAGCTGCGCTAAACTGAGGCTTAAGCTTCCTGTAAGATTGTTTTTTGCAAGAGAGAGCTTTTGCAGATACTGCAATTGAAGGAGGCCTCTGCCCAATCTTCCTGAGAGCCCAAAACCATCCAGAACAAGCTCCGTCACTCTATTGGATCTGGGACTACACGTAACACCTTCCCATTTACAAGGATACTCATCATCTTCATTCCAAGAATTCAACTTCCCATTTGGATCTAAAACATCAGCCTTGAACACAATCAAGCCCAGAACATCATCATTCAAAGATGGGCTCAAAGATTTCACCAAATATGGTGATAAACAAAGGAAAAATAAAACATGGACCAGGATCTTCATTTCAAAAAATCAACGGAACGCCGCATTTCTCGGTGAAACAAATCCAACAAACACTATTTGTACTTGTTTCCTTTTTCCGAGAAAAGCAGAGCCCTATTAACTGCGAAATACAGCTGAAACGACTCAGATTTTTAATAGCATTCTAACGCCTCGAGAAGCAATCATTCTCAACACCTTCGTACTCACACACGCATAATTCAAGAGATTTGACTCTTAACAACTGGAAAACGACCTGATAGAAAATGGAAGCTAACCCAGAAAAATGGAAGCTAACAACAGCTTATAAGAAGACACACTGTCCCAAGACACTCCCAAAACCTCCCAAAAATTGTCCCAAAGTCGAGGAAAGAATGAAGATACAGGGTGGCTAAAGCGATAACAACAAACTTGGGGTGGCGCGAGCAAGCGACAAGGTGAAGTTTAGAAAGAGTGGGTGTTTGTTAGCCAATTTGTGGCTAAAGGCCTCTACGATTTTATTTGTAAATAATATTTGTTTAATATAATTTACATTTTATAACCTTATAAGAAGACACACTGTCCCAAAACACTCCCAAAACCTCCCAAAAATTGTCCCAAAGTCGAGGAAAAGAATGAAGATACAGGGTGGCTAAAGAGATAACAACAAACTTGGGGTGGCGTGAGCAAGCGACAAGGTGAAGTTTGAAAGAGTGGGTGTCTGTTAGCCAATTTGTAGCTAAGGATTTTTATGATTATATTTGTAAACAATCATTATTTAATATAATTTACATTTTATATTGACATTTACTTTATCTTTTATCATATTGTTATGTTGTGGTGTTATGTTGTGGCGTACTATACGATATTTAGATAAAAACATTGAATATACTAAAGTGCATGCAAGATGCGATAGTGGATATCGATGACTATCATGAAACACATCTTATAATCACTGTATATTCTAAACCAGTTCCTAGTCAATTGAGCCGTCCGCAATAAGGATAAGGATCGCTCAAGATTGAGACTAGCATTTGCGGTGTCGAGTACCACGTTTCATTGGTATGAAACATAGAGATGTTCGAAGCATGCAAATGGATATTCATTGGATGAATGATCGAACTACCCTATTCGGACTTTCCAAGTGGTTTTCACTAATTGAGTGAAAAAGTCCATGGTTTTGGTTGTACATCATTAGTCCTTACTACTTGAAACATCATGGAGACTCTATATGCTAGTACTGTACTTTGACTCGTTTACCAACTCTATGAGGGTCATCAGGTGTCGAGATTGGGTACAGTTACAACACATATAGGAGTCAATGCTTTGTTGTCAAGGATTCACCATACGCTTGCGAGTATGGATATCCTATGCGATCTGAGGAGATATTAGTGTGACAAATCTCTTGCCAGAGTACATGATGTGCTTTAGGTTACTTGGTTTCCTAGTTGCACATGCGATGTCACTATTTGATCTTCAAGAAGTATTGCATAGTTATCGAATCTCGAACGACTCTCGATATACCAATGGTTGTTGATTCGATCGGGATATATGGATGAAGGGACCGTACTGTACGCTAACCAAAATCCACTGGTTCTTGCAGGCACTATCAGTGATACCTAGGAAATCATGAGGCGATGTTGCTAGGCGCTCTTATCATGATTCGATGGGCAAGTCGGAAATTGTTGTTCCGAGACACAAAGGAGTTGTGGCCCCACAGCTAGTTGTATCCCTGTACCATTGAGGGTTACACAAGTAATAGATTTCTAATCCCCTTTGAGATAATTAAATTTAATAAGTTAAATTTAGCGAATGAGAAGTAGGACTTCTTATTAATGAGTAGAGGTAGTGAGATTTCCTAAAATGACACAGGAATGCCATTTTTGAAAACCACTGAATTCGGATTCAGAAAATTAATCTTGACTTTAAAATGTACAGAAAAGGTTTCTGTACATATTGGTAAAATTGGTTTGTCAATTTAAGTCACGATGAATTTTATATTAATTTCTTAACATGCGGGCTTTGCTTGTCAGGCTTGAACTTATGACTAATGGGCCCTAAGCTGTTAGCAGCTCATGTTATAAATAAGTTATTACAGTACAGAAATTACATAGAACAACTCATAATTTTCAAAACCTAGAGAGCTCTCTCCCTAGGGTTTTCGGTCGCCCCTTTCCTCTTCTGTGTTCGAAAATTCCAGTCTGCAATTTTTGAAATTGCAGTCTGGTTTAACAGATCAAATCTGTTAATTCTCATCGTAGAACTTCTGATAGACTTTCTAGTGCAGTCTATCAGAGGGTTTAGATTTTTGTTCGTGGACCTGATTCAGGAGTTGATCGAGTCATCAGTTCCTGGGATATATGCTACAACTTAAATTGTAATTCACCCAAGTGTAGGTTGTCTGCAAATAATATACTCGTGAGTACGAGATCGATCCACGGAGAGGATGCAGTAAGTTTAATTTTAGCAATGATATATTATAGATGAAAATATTATTATAATCTTCAAATACACAAATTATAAAATTGTCAAGGCTTCAAAGGTTCATTGTTGGTTTATTTAAGATTGCTTAACAAAAATAAATAAAAAAAACTAAAATAAGAATAAAATAAAAGAACAATGAAATATTTAAACAAATATATCATATAATATAGTTTCCACTATATTAATATCAGATTAACCGATATTTAATACATATTACCCATAATATATATATAGATGCATAAATATAAACATAAAATAATAATTAAATATTTAAACAAATATATCATATAATATAGTTCCCACTATATTAATATCAGATTAACCGATAATTAATATATGGTACCCATAATATATATATAAGTGCATAAATATAAATTGACATATAATTAAATTTTAGATCAAATCACCTTATTTTATTTAGAACAACCGGCAGAGCTATGCTATCGTCTAAATAAAATATATGACTTTTGTTTTATGTTAGGTGCGAGAAAGTAAATGTTAGATGCGAGAAAGTAAATGTTAGTTGCAGAAAAGTAAATGTTAGTTGCGGAAAAGTAAATGTTAGATGAGAGAAAGTAAATGTTAGTTGCGAAAAAGTAAATGTTAGATCAAATCACAATATATTATTTAGAATAACCGGCAGAGCCACGCTATTGTCTAAATAATATATATGACTTTATTATAAATTGATACATATATTTATAGTATATAATTATTGTAGTATTTATTGTATCATATTATACAACAAATCAAGGTAACCACATTCAAGGTACCAAGTATTTGATGTAAATAGACAACAATAAATCATCCAAATTATACCTACAAATAAAGATCAATTAATAAAAATAAAAATAGAAAAGGAAAGAATATACAAAATATAAACAATCTTACTTGACCAACAATAAAACCTTTTCACCTTGACATAAAAGAATTTAGCTTGCCATGAACATAAGACTCAAGAGTAAGGATAAAAGAAATTTCATACTTAAACTTGGAGAAATATGCACACTCAAACTCTTATTCTTACGTACACACACAATATTTATTTTACAAGTGAGGAATTTCTCTACACTTTTGCATATTACAAAGCTTATACAACACATCTATTTATAGGCCAAATGAGAGCAAGAGTCCAAGGCTCATTAAATATGAAATAGTAAAGTTGGTGGGTGTTTGTCTCCTTGATTGTCAATATCATGACCCAACTTTAATTGACATGTTTGATGTCTTAGACCATCGATTCAGCCTTTCCATTCAACATAGAACACGTAGGATATTTTGTGTAGATGTAAAATATTTAAATATAAACACATAACACTAAAATAATACAACTTCATAATTTTAATGAAACTTTAATTTTAAAACAAACTTTTTAACATATAAATAATTACAAATTTTAAGTTTCATCACACCCCCAAATCGGTTAATTACTAGTCCCTTAGTAATAAAATATCATAAAATCACAAGTTAGATTTGTATTCCTTAATATATATATTCAAATTTGCAAACTTTAACATTTTAAAACATACTTGTAAGGAGATCATATGTTTATTTATAAATCTTGTTATCAACTAATATATTAATATATAATTGGATGGATTATACATATATATTTCACACAATATCAAAATATTAAATATATATAATTTTTTATATAAATATTTTCTAAAAACTTTGAGAATAATATAATCAAAATGATAATAGAAATCATTTTCATAACATGTATATCATCAGGAATATTAATGTAAAAGTCTCAACTCCATATTCTCTCGAGTTATGATATTTCATATATAGCTGTTTTCACTCATGGAGTTGGAAGAAAATTATACACACATTGAAAATGGCTAGTAAAGCAGACAATCAAATAACCTAATATTGAAAATAAAATAGGATAATTTACAAAGAATAAACCCATTTTATTTTTTTATTTTATTTTTTTTTCAATTTTTTTTTCTTTTTTCTATTTTTTTTTGTTGGCTGCAAAATTGTTTTTACATAACCAAATACCTCCAATAAACTTTGAAAAAGTAACATTTTTTTTCAAAGTTTATTTATTTGTTTATTTTTTTATGAGGTAAATCTATTAGATTGATAATTATAGTAGAGATATTAATACTCTACATCTTTACAATCAAACTTCAAATAACTTTGCAGCCAATTTTTATATGCACAAATTTTTATTTTTTTTTATTTTTTTTTTCCAAAATGAGTTTAATCTAGTAATCAACCATTTCTTAATAATCAATAAAAACTTATAAGTTATTTTCTCAATTCTCATCTCTCACTCACAAAATTTATGTGAGTATATATTGCACTTTTACAAATTAATTCCTTCAATTATACATGTTATTATTCATTCAATCTATATCACTTTAATTATATATTCATAAAAGTTTTAGAAAATATGTTATTTGAAAACACACAATTATATATTATTTATAACTTATATCCAATCAATTATATATTTTCTATTAAATTGATCAAAAGAAGTGTAAACAAACATATATACAAAAGACTTCATTTCTTAGTAGTTTGCAATTTAAATATATACGGAATATTAAAATCTAATCTATTGTGATAATATGATAAATAAAAATTAATGCGTGTCAGGAGTTTTTGACTTCTTACTCTGCCATTGAAAAAGGAAAAATAAATATTATTATAGGAATATTTTTTTTATTTTTAAAATTTTAATTTTTTTTTTTAAGGATAAACCCTCCCCCAAACCTGAATATGACATTGTTTTTAATTTTTTTAAGAAAAATAAAGAGTACATGATGAAAGAGATATCACCTGGAATTTATTGAAGATGAGGAACAAACACAAACCATTTCGTGACATGTTGAATCAATAATCCAGTTTCCTTTTCTTACTGGTTGGTTGAAACCAATTGATATTTGTTATAGCCGAATCAGGTTGATGAACAAAAGCTTGGAGATCATCAATTAATTGGTCTTCATTCGAAGCAGAGATGAGCATCCTTCGTGTATTTTCTGAAATAAAATTTTGTTCCACAGCTATATCAAGAAAAGTCAACAAACCATCATAATAGTTATTGATATGCAACAAGCCAACATGTTTATTATGAATATTAAGTTGTGCCCAAAAAACAACTTGAAAAATTTCTTCTAAAGTACCAAAACCACCAGGTAAGGCAATAAAAAAATCAAAATTTTCTATCATTTTAGTTATTCTCTCGTACATTGATGAAACGTTCAACTCTTCCCCAACCGTAACACCTGTAATATTTCCTTCAGCTAAAGCTGTAGGAATAATACCCAAAACCTGACTACCTCCAAGATGAGCTGCTGTTGAAATAGATCCCATTAACCCAATATTGCCTCCTCCGTATACCAAGTGAATTTTTCTCTCTGCTAACTTGTTTCCAAGATTAATTGTTGCATCAACAAATATTTTACTCTTTTCAGTATTAGAACCACAAAATACACAAATATTTTTCAATTTTTGTGAAGCAGATCCTGCCATGTTTTTTTCTTTTCTTTTCTGCAAAAATATAGAGATAGTTAAGTGATTTTATAAGGAAAACACGGAATACGACAAAAATAGGAATACAGGTGTGAACATAATAACGAAAACAATAAAAATAATAATATATAATAATGACATTCATGCGTATATACAGTTATTGTGGCTCACAGTGTTCCTTCAATATTTATGAGTCGAGGGTTGGCTTACCATCCAATTTTCTTATAAATTGGCAAATAGGGTCTTTTTAGTCAGATTCCCAAGACCATTACCATGACGCTGTGCTTGGAATAGTTTCTATAAACGGAGAAGTTGACCTTGCACATCTCCACTAAAAATCGTCTCAAGGGTCAATGAGATATCATCTAATGACTCTTTACTCAGCCCATTCTTAATCAAATCAATTTTATCTTCTCTATTTGTGGAAACATATCCCAAAGATCTGCATCGTCTATCACAAGTCTATCTGGTACATTTATGACAAACATCTAACCTCTTGGCCCTCCTTTTCTTCGCATAGGTGTTTTTTCCTAGTCCAGACATATTTCGAACAAGTAAGAATTTTGGAACTTCACCACCCAATCGAACTTTGGCTTAAATTATAAGACGAATATCCTCCGAAATTCCTTTTTGCATAATCATTCTCAATCATTCACATCTGCCTTCATAAATCATTGTCAAAACTTTTTTAGAAACAGATGGAAAATATTTACCATGTTCTTTGATAGCTTCATCCATTTTGAAAATAAAAAAAAAATTCAATTATTTTGGAAAATTGAAATAAAACCGACTAAAAAAAGTCACGGAGTACCGTTATCCTCCACTTAACCGGGAAGTGAACTCAATTCTGCAAAAATAAAATGAAAATATAAGTAACAATTAATTTGGATCATATAAAGGCATAAACTCATCATTAAGAATTTTATTTTCTAAAAATGGTTTAAGCCTTTGCCCATTAACTTTAAACACATTATTATTTTTAGGATTTTCAACATCAACAGCACCATGAGGATAAACATTTTTTACAACATATGGACCTGTCCATCGTGATCTAAGTTTTCCTGGAAACAAATTCAAGCGAGAATTATAAAGTAAAACTTTTTGTCCAATTTCAAACGATTTTCTCATAATATTTTTATCATGAAAGGCTTTTGTTTTATCTTTATAAATCTTTTCATTTTCATATGCATCATTTCTTAATTCTTTTTGTTCATTCAGTTGTAATTTTCTTAATTTAGATGCATCATCTAAATTAGTCTTAAATGCTTTAATAGCCTAATAAGCTTTATGTTCAACTTCAACAGGTAGATGACAATGCTTACCAAAAACTAATCTATATGGTGACATCCTCAATGATGTTTTAAATACAGTTCTATATACCCATAATACATCACTTAATCTTAAAGACCAATCTTTTCGATTTGGATTGACCGTTTTTTCCAAAATTTGTTTTATTTCTTTATTTGCAAGTTCAACCTGACCATTCGTTTGAGGGTGATATGGAGTAGAAACTTTATGTGTAATACCATATTTTCTTAACAACGAAGAAAATGATTTATTTATAAAATGACTTCCCCCATCACTGATTATAGCTCTAGGTATTTCAAATCGACTAAAAATATTTTTTTTCAAAAATTATATCACAAATTTATGATCATTAGTTCTACATGCAATTGCTTCAATCCATTTTGAAACATAATCAACAGCCACTAAAATATAAGTAAATCCAAAAGATAATGGCAATGGACCCATAAAATCTATTCTCAAATATTTCAATAATCATGATTGGATTTAAAGGCATCATGTTTCGTTTTGAAATTAAACCCATTTTCTGACAATTTTCACAAGATTTGCAAAATGAATGCGTATCTTTGAATAAAGAAGGCCAATAAAATCCACATTAAAAGATTTTTGCAGCTGTTTTCTTTGACGAAAAATGACCTCCACATGCCTCAGAATGACAAAATTTAATGACAATACTTACCTCATTGTCGGGTATGCATCGTCGAAAAATTTGATCAGGACAATACTTAAACAAGTAAGGATCATCCCAATAAAAAATTTTGACCTTTTTCAAGAATTTATTTTTATCTTGTGAACTCCAATGAGAAGGAATTTTATTTGTCACAAGAAAATTTACAATATTAGCAAACCAAGGCATAGTAATAGCATAGAATAGTTGATCATCCGGAAAATTTTCATTTATTGGTATTTCGTTTTGAGATGATTCAAAAATTATTCTTGATAAATGATCGGCTACTACATTTTCTTTTCTTTTTTTTATCTTTTATTACAAGATCAAATTCTTGTAACAACAAAATCCATCGTATTAATCTCGGCTTAGCATCTTGTTTATTTGATAAATATTTTATGGCAGAATGATCAGTATAAACAATAGTAGTAGAACTAATTAAATAGGATCGAAATTTATCTAATGCAAACACTACTGAAAGTAATTCTTTCTCAGTTGTTGAATAATTGATTTGGAAACTATTTAAGGTTCTACTAGCATAGTAGATCACATAAGGTTTACCTTCTTTTCTTTTTCCTAACACGGCTCCTACAGCATAATCACTTGCATCACACATTAATTCAAATGGTAAAGACCAATCAGGAGGTTGTAAAATAGGTGATGTAGTTAAAAGATTAATTATCTTTTTAAAAGCAGTTTCACATTCTTGAGTCCATTCAAATTGTGCATCTTTTGTTAAAAAGATTTGAAATTAGTTTCGATATTATGCTAAAAAATTTTATGAATCTTCTATAAAATCCCGCATGACCCAAAAATGATCGAATTTCTTTGATCGTGTTTGGTGATGGTAAATTAGCAATAACATCAACCTTAGCTTTATCAACTTCAATTCCTTTTTTAGATATGACATGTTCTAACACAATTCCGGATTTAACCATGTAGTGACATTTTTCCCAATTTAAAACAAGATTTTTTTCTTCACATCTTTTTAAAACTTCTTCCAAATTTTTAAGACAGTTTTCAAATGAGTTTCCAAAAACAGTTATATCATCCATAAAACCTTCCACAAATTCTTCAATCATGTCACTAAAAATACTTAGCATGCATCTTTGAAAAGTAGCCGGAGCATTACATAAACTAAATGACATTCTTTTAAATGCAAAAGTTCCAAAAGGACAAGTGAAAGTAGTTTTTTCTTGATCTTCTAATGATATTGATATTTGATAATACCCCGAATACCCATCAAGAAAATAATAATAAGGATTACCTGCCACTTTCTCTAAAATTTGATCTAAAAATGGTAACGGAAAGTGATCTTTTCTAGTTGCATCATTTAATTTTCTATAATCAATGCACATACGCCAACTAGATGGAATCCTAGCTTGTAATAATTCTCCCTTTTCATTTTTTTATAACACTGATGCCTGATTTTTTTGGTACTACTTGTGTTGGACTTACCCATTTACTATCCAAGATTGGATAAATAATTCCGACATCTAATAGTTTTAAAACTTCATTTTTAACAACTTCTTTCATGTGTGGATTTAATCTTCTTTGAGGTTGTTGATATGTTTTAGCATTTTCTTCCAAGTGAATTCTATGCGTACAGATTAAAGGATTTATACCTTTTGTATCTTGCAAAGTCCATCCAATTGCATTTTTGTGTTTTTTAAGTAATGTTATTAAATCTTCTTCTTGTTTTGGTAAGAGGGTAGAAGATATTACAATAAGATATGTTTGATTTTTACCAAGAAAAGCATATTTTAGTTCTTTTGGCAAAGGTTTTAATTCAAGTTTTGGATGATCATTTTCTTTTATTTCTTCAAGTTCATTAATTTCTTCAAATAACTTTGATTTAAAAACACTTTCCACTAAACAAACTTCAGATTGTTGATTTAAGTTTTCTTGGTGTATATTTTCTTCCACAATTGTTTCTATTGCATTATCATCTTCATCTTCATTAATAATTGATTGTTTACATAAGTTGAACACATTAAGTTCTAAAGTCATATTTCTAAAAGATAATTTAATTATTCCATTTCGACAATTAATTAAAGCATTTGAAGTTGCTAGAAATGGATGTCCTAATATTACTAGAATTTCATTATGCACTTCTATTGGTTGTGTATCCAAGACAATAAAATCCACAGAATATATGAATTTATCGACTTGAACTAACACATCTTCTACGATACCTCTAGGTATTTTGATTGACCTATCGACTAGTAAAAGAGAGACAGATGTAGGTTTTAAATCTCCCAACTTAAGTTTTTCATAAACTGAATAAGGAAGTAAATTCACACTTGCTCCCAAATCTAACAAAGCTTTTTTAATTTTATTTTTTCCAATAATACATGAAATTGTTGGACAACCTGGATCTTTATATTTCAAAGTAGAATTATTTTGAATAATAAAACTTACTTGTTCAGTTAAGAATGCTTTTTTCTTTACATGCAATTGTCTTTTCACAGTACATAAATATTTTAAATTTTTGCATAAGAAGGCACTTGTTTAATAGCATCTAATAATGGAATATTTATTTTTACTTGTTTAAAAACTTCATAAATATCAGAATCATTTTTTTTTTGTTTTTTATTGTTTACTAATGCATGTGAAAAAGGAACATGTTTATTTGACTCACATATTACTTCAGATAATTTATCATCAACTTTCTTAATCTTAAGACTCAAAGTATCATCTTTCTCGAAAGTATCAAGATTTTCATCCTTACTCTTTGAGTTTGACTGATCTTTGTTTTCATCACTATATGGATCATTAACTATTTTACCACTTCTAAGAGTAATAACAAATTTTACATGATCAAATTTATCTTGATTTTGATTTTTAGGATTAGGTTGTGGTTGAGATGGAAATTTTCTTTTTTCAGGAATATTAAGTGCAGATGCAAATTTTGCAAGAGTTTCTTTCAAATCATCCATAGATTGAATGTTTTGAATATTGATAGACTCTTGCTTTTGAATGTATGCATGAATTTCATCTTCAAAATGTTTTCTTGGAGGTGGGATATTAGGAGCATAACCTTGATGATTTTGGTTATTTTGAAAAGGTTGTTGTGAAGGTTGTGCAATTTACATTTCTTCTGTCTTTATTGTCTGCTGGGCCCACCTCCGTCTTCAAATCTTCATCTCCTATTAAATCTAATGTATTTACAATAAATAACAATGACAAGTAGGGGATACATTTTTAAGGGGTGGGAACGGGCCATAAACCAAGCCCACTTTTATTACATATGATAATTCATATTGGGCCATAAACCAGGCTCATTAATAAATCCAACAACAATAAAAACAAATGTAAATTCCTAACATACACCTACAAAATTGGTCATGGCAATCGATCATCCTTATCCAATAGCATTTAATTCAAAATTAATTTATTGGATAACATGCAATGGCAATTTAAATTTAAAAGGATAAAATCATATTTCATATATAAAATCTTATTTTACATACAAAATCATATTTTATCTTTTTATCAAATAAAATCATATTTTATCTATAAAATCCAATTTTATACATAAAATCATATTTTACTCAATATATCCATAAAATCATATCTTATCATCAATTGTACCAAAAATAATTAATTTCAAAATTCAATTTAACGGATAAAATATTTAAATTTTCCAAAAATTCAAATTTATCCAAAAATCAATTTTAAAATTTTCGGACTCGAACAATTCGATCCGATGCCTCGTGGACCAATCAAAAGCGATTTTCGATCGGACCAAAAATAGAATTTTAACATATTAAAATTTAATTTTAAAATTAAAAAATTAATTTTTCGCGGGCCGCCCGGGACGTTCCCGGGCTGCCCGCGCCCCAAAGGGCTCGGGTCGCTGCCCGGGTTTTGCTGGAAATTTTTTTTTTTTTTAAAATATTTATTTTGTTTCGAAAACCGAGGCTTAAAAATTTTTGTACAATCGATTAATTTAATCGCTTGATCTGAGCAACCTGGCTTTGATACCACTGTTGGAGAACGCGGCGATCAGATCAATCAGGATTGATACCCGGTGCAGTGGAAGTTTAAAAATTTTATATGGAACGATTCCATAATGGGTATCAAAACCTTACGATTAAATTGTGTGTGTAAAAATTAAATAACAATTATAAATTTTTACCTCCAATCTCGAAGCGAGATTATGGATACCAACATATTGCTCTGCTCTTGTTGTATATCCCTGGAACTGATGGACGAACTGTTCATCAATCAGGTCCACGAACGGATATTTAATCCCTCTGATAGATTGCACTAGAAATTCTACGAAGAAAATTAACGAATTTGATCCGTTAAACCAGACTGTAATTCAAAATTCACAGGCTGGATTTTTCTGAGCAGAGGGGAGGGGGGCGGCCACTGTTAGAGAAAATACTTAGGGTTTTCGAAAATTTGTGACCTGTTGTGTCTAATTTCTGTACTGCAATAACTTATTTATAATGTAGGCCGCTAACAGCTTAGGGCCCATTAGTCATAAGTTCAAGCCCGACAAGCAAAGCCCGCATTTTCAGAAATTAATATAAAATTCATCATGACTCCGATTGATAAACCGATTTCACCAATGTGCACAAAAACCATTTCTGCACCTTTTAAAGTCAAGATAAATTTTTCTGAATCCGAATTCAGTGATTTCCAAAAAAATGTCCATCCCTATGTCATTTTAGGAAATCTTACTCCTCTACTCTTAAATAAGAAGTCCAACTTCTTTGTTCATTAAATTTAACTCTTTAAATTTAACTATCTCAACGGGGATTAAAAATCCATTACTCTGTGTGACCCTCAATGGTTCAGGGATACAGCTAGCCGTGGGCTCACAATTCCTTGTGACTCGGAACAATAATTTTCAAGTTGCCCATCGAATCATGGTAAGAGCGCCTAGCAACATCGCCCCATGATTCCCTAGGTATCACTGATAGTGTCTGCAAGAACCAATAGATTTTGGTTAGCGTACAGTACGGTCCCTTCATCCATATATCCCGATCGAATCAACAACCATTGGTAAATCGAGAGTCGTTCGAGATTCGATAACTATGCAATACATCTTGAAGATCAAATAGTGACATCGCATGTGTTACTAAGAAACCATTTCTTAAAACACATCATGTACTCTGGCCAGAGATTCGTCACACTAATATCTCCTCAGATCGCATAGGATATCCACACTCGCAAGTATGTGGTGAATCCTTGGCAACAAAGCATCGACTCCTATATGTGTTGTAACTGTACCCAATCGCGACACCTGATGACCCCAATAGAGTCGGTAAACGAGTCAAAGTACAGTACTAGCATATAGAGTCTCAATGATGTTTCAAGTAGTAAGGACTAATGGTGTACAACCAAAACCGCGGACTTTATCCACTCGATAAGTGATAACCACTTGGAAAGTCCCGATAGGGTAGTTCGATCATTCATCATATGAATATCCATTTGCATGCTTCGAACATCTCTATGTTCCCTACCAATGAAACGTGGTACTCTGCATTGCAAATGCTAGTCTCAAACTCGAGCGATCCTTATCCTTATTATAGGACGGCTCAATCGACTAGGAACAGTTTAGAATATACAGTGACTATAAGATGTGTTTCATGATAGACATCTCCATGCTCTACCACATCTTACATACACTATAGTATATTCAAGGTCTTTATCAAAACAACAATAGTATATCACAATATAACAATATGAAGAAAGATAAAGTCATTGCCATTAATAAAAGTGTAAATTATATTAAACAAAAGATTGTTTATACAAAGAGTCATCAAAGCCCTTAGCCACAAGTTGGCTCACCGGGCACCCACTCTTTCATGAGGATGACATTTATGCATATGTCGATGAGTTCAATGCCGGGCATGAAGAAGAGCAAGGAGTCGGACCGGTGGGCGATGCATGAGTGTGTTATGTGTTGAGAGTGTTTGTGTCAAGTTAATGAACTAAATGTTGTTATGTTGATTGAAGAAAATACGCTTTATGTTTCAAATTGTTATGATTTGGTTTGTCAACTATTCTGAAATGTTTTAAGTAAGGTTTGATGTATGCATACATCTTTCAAAAATTTTCTTTTCCGAACTAGTTTTAACGTCATGTTAGTTTGTAACATCTTCATCGGTTGAGGGTGACACAGTTTGGTATCAGAGCAGTTCGCTCTGGGTTTTCTTGAAACACTCATGCATACTCGCCACGACTCAAACGCTTTGTCTTCATGTCTGTAAGTTATGTGTCTTATGTGATTATGTGTATGATAATGCGATGAGATATATGTATGCATTTTATATGTTAAAGTATATTCACGTTTTGAATCATGACTGAGCGGTGTGGATAATATTGGACTTTAGGACTATGACATCACGTAGGGGAAACAACACCAACAGCAACACCAATTCCGCAAACTACAACCATAGTGATTGCGGGCCAGATAGTGAGAACAATCAAAACAACCAGTTTTTGGCGGGATTAACTGCTCTGCTTCAAAAGCAAAGCCGTGCTCAGGGAGCTCAAATCCAACAGTTGCCTCAAGCCCAGACAACTAATGCTGGAAATAACCATCCTACAGCTAATCAGAACCCTATCTACAAAAGGTTCTTAGAGTTGGGACCACCTAAGTTCAAAGGAGAGACTGATCTTTGATAGCAGAACAATGGTTCCAAGCTATGGAGACTGCTTTTGAATTCATGCAGATCACGGATGCTGATAGATTGAGATGTGCTACCTATATGTTCCGCGATGACGCTCGTGTTTGGTGGAATGGAGCCAAAGCAGCGTTGAACCTAACTACCCTTACTTGGAATGGATTCAAGGATGTGTTCTACGGCAAATATTTCATTGTGAGCACCCGAACCCGGTTGGCCAGAGATTTTTTGGAAATCCGTCAAGGAAACATGTCGATTGCGGAGTATGTTAAGAAGTTTGAAAGGGGAAGATACTTTGTACCAATGATTTCTGGTGATCCTGCTGAAGAGTTGAAACATTTTACAGAAGGATTGAATGCCTTCATCAGAAAGGATGTTAGACTAAGTGGAGCGAAAAATTACAAAGATGAGGTGGACCAGGCCATGCTGTCCGAAAAGGACAGAAACGACATTATTCTAGAGTCACAGGCAAAAAGATCTAGTTATCAGAATCGGGACCAACAAGGAAATTCTATCAGAAAGAGACCGTACCAAGCCCCACCCCAACACCGACCATACCAACAGTAGCAGCCTCGACCTCAGGGGCAGAAACAATTTGCTCTACCAGCACCAAAATCAGCAATTGCACCAACAACTTGTCAAAAATGTGGAAAACTTCACTCAGGTCAATGCATGGCAGGGACTGGAGTATGTTTCCTTTGCAAAAAGCCAGGGCACTATCGAAAAGATTGCCCTCAATCCAAAGAACCGGTAAGAGGACGAGTTTTTGCAATGACACATGATCAAGTGGATCCAAATACAACTATAGTTACAGGTATGATTAATGTTTCCAGTAATCCCGCTCATGTCTTAATTGATACTGGAGCTACACATTCATTCATATCTGTTGAATTTGTTAATAAATTGGGTTTAGTACCGGATAAGTCAATATCAGGATTTAGTATATCCTTGCCTTCAGGGGAAGAATTGAGTAGTGATTTGATTATCAGAGGATGCAGTGTACAAATGCAGAGTCACGAGTTACTTGCTGATCTTATTATCCTGAATATGTCTAATTTTGACGTGATATTCGGGATGGATTGGTTGTCTCGATACGAGGCTACTATAGACTGTAAACGGAGAACGGTTTCCTTGAAAACTAAGGATGGAGAACCGTTTCTATTCCATGGCACACCGAAACACAATTCATCTCTTTTAATTTCAGTTGGTAAGGCATGTCAACTGTTGAATAAAGGATGTGCAGGTTTCCTTGCAAGTGTCACTTGCGACCAAGAATCACCTCGACTGAAACTTGAAGACGTCGAAGTAGTGAGAGATTTCCTAGAAGTATTTCCTGATGATATTGCAGGATTACCTCCAGCTAGGGAGGTAGAATTTGGAATTGAATTAATGCCTGAAACCCAACAAGTTTCCAAAGCACCATACAGGTTAGCACCGACTGAAATGAAGGAATTGAAGGAGCAACTACAAGAGCTACTCAATAAAGGCTTTATTAGACCGAGTGTATCGCCTTGGGGTGCACCGGTATTGTTTGTCAAGAAGAAAGATGGGTCTATGAGACTGTGCATCGATTATAGAGAGCTGAATCGAGTAACAGTGAAGAACAAATACCCACTTCCAAGGATAGATGATTTGTTTGATCAGTTACAAGGGGCAGTAGTGTTCTCCAAGATCGATTTGAGATCAGGTTATCACCAATTGAAGGTGAAAGACGAAGATATTCTTAAAACGGCTTTCAGGACTCGTTATGGCCACTATGAGTTCTTAGTCATGCCGTTTGAAGTTACCAATGCACCGGCAGTGTTTATGGATCTTATGAACAGAGTGTTCCAGCCTTTCTTGGATCAGTTTGTCATAGTATTCATAGATGACATAATGATTTACTCTCGTAGTTTCGATGAGCATCGTCAGCATCTAACTACAGTTTTGCAGGTTCTGAAAGAAAAACAATTGTTTGCTAAGTTCAGTAAGTGTGAATTTTGGCTGGAACAGATTGCATTTTTGGGTCACCTAGTTTCGGCTAAGGGAATAGAGGTTGATCCAGCAAAGATAGAAGCAATTAAAAATTGGGTTACTCCAAAGAATTCTACAGAGGTACGAAGTTTCTTGGGATTAGCGGGTTACTATAGGAGAATCATTCAGGATTTCTCCAAGATAGCGCTGCCACTAACGTCATTAACTCGCAAAAGTGTGAAGTTTGAATGGTCTAATCAGTGTGAGAAAAGCTTTTTAGTGTTGAATAAAAATTTGATGACATCACCAGTACTAGCCATACCAGAAGGCATAGGTCGATTCGTAATTTATACAGATGCTTCCAAGAGTGGATTAGGGGCTGTCCTGATGCAAGATGGAAAGATAATAGCATATGCTTCACGACAGTTGAAGATTCATGAAAAGAATTACCCTACCCATGACCTCGAATTGGCAGCAGTTGTCTTCGCACTGAAACTGTGGAGACATTACCTTTATGGTGAAAAGTGTCAGATTTTCACCGATCATAAAAGTTTGAAGTACTTCTTCACACAGAAGGAGTTGAACATGAGGCAGAGAAGATGGCTTGAATTGGTGAAAGATTATGACTGTGACATTAGCTACCATCCGGGTAAAGCTAATGTAGTAGCAGATGCTTTGAGTCGTAAATCTGCAACTTTGAATAGAATGACAACTCAACAAGAGTTGATTATAGATTTTGAACGACTCAGATTGGAAGTAGTTGAGCCAATGGAAGTTTGTGCCTTATCAACCTTAACAATGGTTCCAAGTTTGCTCGACAAGATTCGAATAGGGCAGGCTTCAGACCAGCAATTATTAACTTGGAAACTAAAAGATGAAGCAAAAGGGGGTGCATTGTATACGGTGAAGGATGGGGTCGTGCATCACAAAGGGCGAATGTGGGTACCGGCAGTAAATTCACTGAGGGAAGATGTGATGACTGAGGCTCACACGGTACCATATTCTATTCATCCAGGGAGTACAAAGATGTTCAAGGATTTACAGATGCTATACTGGTGGCCAGGTATGAAGAAAGACATCGTTAAGTTTGTTAGCGAATGTTTAACATGTCAACAGGTGAAAGTTGAACATCAAAGGCCAGCAGAACTTCTGAAACCATTACATATTCCCACTTGGAAATGGGAAGATGTCACAATGGACTTTGTGATTGGACTACCAATTACACAACGAAGAATGAATTCAATATGGATAATAGTTGACAGGTTGACAAAGTCAGCTCACTTCTTACCAGTTAGAAACAACTTCTCGATGAATCAATATGCAGAGTTATATATTCGAGAGGTAGTTAGATTGCATGGAGTTCCAGCAAGGATAGTCTCTGATAGGGATCCTAGGTTCACTTCAAACTTTTGGAAGAGTTTACATCATGGATTGGGAACAAAGCTAGCTTTTAGTACATCTTTTCATCCGCAGACAGATGGGCAATCTGAGCGAGTGATTCAGATACTGGAAGATTTACTCAGGGCTTGCATGATTGACTTTGGAAATAATTGGGAATCAAAATTTCCTTTAGTGGAGTTCACATATAACAATAGTTATCAAGCTACTATTGGAATGGCTCCTTATGAGGCTTTTTATGGTAGAAAGTGTAGGACTCCATTGCATTGTGATGAAGTGGGAGAAAGAGCTGTATTAGGGCCAGAAATAGTGCAACAGACAGTCGATATGATAGCAAAAGTCAAGGACAGAATGTTGACGGCACAAAGTCGACAGAAAAGCTATGCCGATCAGAGGCGTAGAGAGTTGGAGTTCCAAGTAGGTGATCACGTGTTTTTGAAGGTTTCACCTTGGAAAGGAGTCTTAAGATTTGGGAAGAAAGAAAAGTTGAGCCCAAGATATATAGGACCTTTCGAAATCCTAGACAAGGTTGGAACAAGAGCTTACCGAGTAGCATTGCCTCCAAACTTGGAAGGTGTACACAACGTATTCCATATCTCGATGTTGAGAAAGTATATCTCAAATCCTTCCCATGTCATTCTCCACGAGCCAGTTCTATGGACACCAGACTTGTCTTATGAAGAAATACCTATCCAAATTTTGGATACACAAGTCCGAAAGCTAAGAAACAAAGAGATCAAGATGGTAAAGGTCTTATGGCGCAATTAATTAGTGGAAGAGGCTACTTGGGAGACCGAACAAGATATGCGTAGCCGATACCCAGAAATATTTGGTAAGTCAAATTTCGAGGACGAAATTCTTTTAAGGAAGGTAGAATTGTAAAGTCCAAAAATCCATTAAACTTGCTCACGATTATTTAAACATAAATTTTTAATGATTTTATTCCTTAAATTGTTTAAGTTATGATTTAATGATTATGATTTCATGATTATGTTTATCTTACATTTAACAATTTTGATTAAGTAAATGATTCCAGGTAGAGTTCGATTCTGGACTCGCGGGACGAGGCTAACCTAGGAACGAGATAATAGAGTACATTTTTACGAGTATTTTAAGTATGATATTGTTACATTTTTATAAACGAGTCAAAAGATAGCATTTTTATCAGACGAGTCGAGATGTGTTTCTTTGACTACATTTTAAGCAATCAATACACGATGTGCATTAATTATGAAAACTACACTTAACAACCTTATACCCTACATGTTAGTGATTCCCTTGACATATTCTATCAGACTTCTTCATTATCCTCCTCTCCCTTACACGTTTTTCTCCTCCCCCTCACTATTCATCATCTCCTTCATCAAATCCTTCAAGATTCAAGTGAGTTTTAGGTACCAGTTTTTAGTTCGTCCAAGGTTTAGCTCGTCTCCGAAGTTTCGGATCAACTCCTCCTCCATTCAAGGCAAGTTTTTAAAGAATTTTAAACCACCATTCAATATATATCTATTTTGATAAGAAATGATGTGTGTTGATGAGTTTTATGCATGATTTTAAAGATTTGAGAAGCATAAAAGCATGAGGTTTATGATATCGTGATATGTAAGTCATTCTTGTGAAATTCTTGATAAATAATGTGTGATGATAGATTCTTATGGTTTAGAGTTTGGAAAGGACTGATTTTGAAGGTGTGTGTTGAATTTTGAAGTGTTGAGTTAGTTTTAGTTAAAACTTTGAAGCGTTGCATGTGTTGGGTTGTCTCGGATTAGCAACACTTGTTGCAATTTTGTGGGTTAAGTCTATTGTAGTAATCCAAATGAGATGAGGCCAATTGTATTTGAAAGATAACTCATATAGATACAACTTTCATGCTTTGAGTTTTGTCAAAATCATTCTATAAGATTGGCCAAAATTGCCCCGAAGTGTGTCAAGTGGTTTGAATTTTTGGCAGTGACACATCTCAGGAGAATAAGCATAACGTTTTACTGAAATATCCAATTAAGGTGAGGGTTTCGGAATTTGAAAGCTTAGATCAAGGGCTAAAACTTTTATGTTTACCACGTTTTGAAATTCTGGGTGCAAGAACTCTAAATATCAGTGTGAAGGCATAGCCACTGCAGTGCAGCAGAGCTAACAATGCGCAAGTATAGCGCCCCAGCGCCTCTCTTCTAGCGCTGGAGCGCTGTAGCTTCGAATTAATTTTTTTAAGTTTTGATTTTTGAGTCCTTAATTCATGGTTATGATCTTTTAAGGCTTCTAAAATATATTTAAAAATTTCTATGCAAAATGTTTCAAGTTTTAAGTCAAGAACGAAAAGAACGACTTACGTGGACCGATTACGTTATGTGATGCATGTACATGTCTAAGTTTCTTTCATGAAACCTATGTACAATATGAAAGTATGACTTTTATCATTTATTACATGCATGAAGTTATCGAGTAAAATTTTATGTTCATGAAACAAAAGTTAAGATGGAAATTATGATGTTTCAATGATGCTTCATGATGAATGAAATGATATGTTGATGAAATGAATAATGATGAAGCATGAATGAATAATGTTATGTTGAATTATGAAGATATAATATGTTGATGCATGAAAATATTTTGATGTCTTATGTGTCTTTGTGGTGGCAATATGGGAACGGTACTCCGGTTTGGGCTCCGGACGGGCCCTCCCAAATACGTCTCAATGTATGGGTTAGGTCCTCCGGGATGAGCTCCGGAGGGGCCTCCGAAAATAAAAGAAAGAATGTTACGAGGCGTAATGCCATATGATTGTTGATCAACAAGAAAAGATGAATGTGCCCATTATGACGGTTGCCACAATTTCGCATAATTCGTCACCAAATGATAAGCTTATGTTATGTTATGTTAAGTTTAAACGATTATTGAAATCTCATGATTTTTACTGCATACTCTTGCTGAGTCTTTAGACTCATTATACTTGAATGATGCAGGTAATGAGGATGAAATTTATGCATATGTCGATGAGTTCAATGCCGGGCATGAAGAAGAGCAAGGAGTCGGACCGGCGGGCGATGCATGAGTGTGCTATGTGTTGAGAGTGTTTGTGTCAAGTTAATGAACTAAATGTTGTTATGTTGATTGAAGAAAATACGCTTTATGTTTCAAATTGTTATGATTTGGTTTGTAAACTATTCTGAAATGTTTTAAGTAAGGTTTGATGTATGCATACATCTTTCAAAAATTTTCTTTTCCGAACTAGTTTTAACGTCATGTTAGTTTGTAACATCTTCATCGGTTGAGGGTGTTACACCGACACTACAACAAGTCGGTCGATCATTACAATAAGTCGGTAGAGATTCATGAAATAGCAGTCGAGATTACGGTCGGTATGACTTTACAAAATGCATTCTTCCTCGATCGACGTTACAAATAGACAGTCGAGCAATAGCCTATGTCGGTCGACCAAATGTAAACCACTCAAATTTCTTTCCCGATCCAACAACAATATAGTTACTACTAGAGTCGATACAAATATTTATTAAACAGTTAGCATTAAAGACACCATTGTAAAACATATACACTGAAAAATAAAAGATAATTGTCATTTAACATAACAGAAATAAAAAAAAAGGGGGCAGATTTGGAGCATTAATGATATTGCTTACTTTTTGTTTCCTCTTGGAAAATACGAGGGATAAAACAAGGGAAATAGTTTGTTTGGTACAGGTGTGAGACTTTAAAGCAGAGTGGTCCAGTTGGAAGGAAGTTTCTGAGAATTTTTTGGTCGGAGAAAGGGTGGTCCCGGTAGAAAAGGAGCTGCGTTTGCATAGCAGGGGAATACGCACAAAAAAACAAAAAAAAAAAAAAACAGGCCCCACGAGTATATTGGTCGAGATAAAGGATTACATAACCATTAAGTAATCTGAGCTGGCACCAGTTAAGTAATTAAGACCCAATTTAAGGGCCAACTAAGACGGTACATTAAATGAGTCCCTTTGACTTAAAAAAAAACACGCGAGCCCCTTTAACTTAAAAAAAAAAACAAGACCGAGCCTATATATTTAAATGCCCCTATCATTTCCCTACCTTATTCGTTTTCACGTATCAATCATGTCCTAAAAATTATAACCGAAAAAATATTACTATGGATATAATTAAGCCTGATGAGAGAAAATAAAAGGGAACATTCTGAGTATTACCTAGAATGGAGTGAATTAGAAAGATTACTTCTCCATCGAAATCCCTATTTATTTACAGATATAATATAAGAAAGAGAAATATGACTGAATTAATTGAAGATTCCTCTTTCTCTCTCGCGATTCGATCTGTATATATACATATATAATGATTCGATGAATTCACATGCACGCTAGTTCAACAAACTGTTGGTGATCAATCTACAGTTACTGCCTAGCTTTTTGACCTAATTTAAATCTGTCGTCTCCTAATCACAGATCCCGCATTCGATTATTCACTCGAATCAGCTCAGGTGCGGATTTATTTATTCTATTCGGTTGTCTTTTGTCTGGTTTTTGGTGATTGTTTTGATCTATTGGGATTTTCGTTACAGGGGAAGTAGGAGTAAACGGTGAAAGGGGCGAAGATGGGTGATAGCAAGGGGTTTCAGCTGGGGACGATAGGGGCGTTGACTTTATCGGTGGTTTCGTCGGTTTCCATTGTGATTTGTAACAAAGCTCTTATGAGTTCTTTGCACTTCATTTTTGGTGGGTTTTTTTTTAAATATATATATATAGTTTGGTTATTTATGTTGTTCTTTTAATTTCTGGCAAATTTTGTAAGATGAGTTGCTCTCTCTGAGAAATGTATGATTGGGTGCTTCAAATTCGAATGATCTTCTGTTGTTTATTTCCGTTCCTAATCTGTGGTAAATTTAGCTTTGAAGCAGTTGTACTAGCTTAATTGTTTTCATGTCAAGGAAGTGAGTTTTTGTTTTGTGCATGAATCTGAATGCTTCAAAAGAGATGGGAAGACAGATCTCATACCCCCTTAAGATCTACATTTTATATATTCCATCAATCATACATGGACCCTGAAATAGTGACAGTATAAATCTTGACGCACAGAATCATTTGTGTGCTTATGCGCCCGAACTTTTTTCCTTGATGCAAAGTATAGATCAATTTATAATGAGTCGATGTCACTCCATGGTGAAAAACTTGGTTATCTGAATGGTTGCTTGTAAAGCTGTTTGAGTATTTTACTGAAGTAGTAGAAAGGAAAGGGAGTCGCATTTCGTTACAGAAAAGTTTTGTTAGTGTTAGGATGTAATAGAAAAGATACAGGAATATTTATGAGATGACATTGCTTCGGTTTTTCCTCTATACAGCTACAACCTTGACAAGCTGGCATCTACTTGTTACTTTTTGTTCTCTTCATGTGGCACTATGGATGAAGTTTTTTGATCACAAACCAATAGATTCACAAATTGTGATTGGATTCGGCATTCTAAATGGAATTTCGATTGGATTGTTAAACCTCAGCTTAGGTTTCAATTCTGTTGGTTTTTATCAGGTAAACTTTTCTTGTCTATGTTTCTTTACTAGCAGGTTCAACCTTAATCTGTTGTTTGTTGCTGACTTAAATGTGTATTCTTATTACATGACCAGATGACTAAGCTGGCAATTATCCCATGCACTGTACTATTGGAAACCCTTTTCTTAAGCAAAGCATTCAGGTGGGTGTTCACATATTTATATCTTGTATCATGAAACATATCTTCTTGCTCTGTCCTTTTTCACTTCATTACAGTTTAATGATACTGTTAAGTTTCTATTTGGACATGCTCTATAAAAGTTGTCATGCGAGCTGATTGATCATTCAGGTTGTATTTCCACTTAAATAGATATTGAACTATTTTCTGAAGGGGCTATAAATTGACCATATATGGTGGTAGACTAGTGGATTTGTTTGAGTAAGCTGTCACTTTCGCACAGCTTGTTTGTCCTATGATAACTATGTGCATGGCAATGCACAATTCTGTACATCTAGCTTCTGATAAGATATGTGATTTGCTATCATCTGATTCTTGTGTTCAAAGTAAGCTTTAATTTTTGGGACATGTTTTTATTATCTGTTCCGTCTCTAATACTTGTTCTGGGTTGTGACAATTGCAGTAAAAGCGTAAAGCTTTCTCTCGGAATTCTTCTTTTAGGCGTTGGAATTGCCACCATCACTGATCTGCAGCTCAATTTTCTGGGCTCGTTTCTCTCTTTTCTTGCAGTTGTTACAACTTGTGTTGCTCAAATTGTATCCTTTTCTACATAGATGCATTCTTTATGTCATTCATTTAGATTACACCTTGGCTCTTTAATCCTCTCCTTTTATATTTTTCATAGGGATACTACCAATAACTCTAAAATTTATGTGAACTAGCCACAAGAAAAACTTGTAGTATGATAGACACAAGCAAATTTCTGGAGAAATGAACTCAGATATGTGAAATGTGTAAAAACTTGTTGAAACTTGCTGATACAAATATGATGATGTGGGGATGTAAGATGAGGTGCACTCACGCAAAAGGCTCCCCTTAATCAGATGAGCTTTGTTTTTGCCCTTCCACCTGCCAAATGAAGGCTATTTTTCCTGTGAGAATAAGGAAGCAATTCACTTTGGCGCCCACTCTTTCTTACCTGGGGAAAAAACATCCAAAACAAAATTTTCCTTTTGACGTTTCATGTTTGGTATACAGTTTGGATTTTCTATAAGTTTGTGTTATGGACTGTTTCATCCATCCTGAAACTGCAATACTAGCATAGAAAATAATCTTCAGGTTTGATCTTATAAGGGTAGGGATTTCTTACCCGAAACAAAATCTTGTAAAGTTAACTTTTTTCCTACGATTAGATCCAGCAGAATGTGTTTGTTATGTGGTTTAGATTTTGCACGAGTATATGTTATGGGTTCATGACATAACAGCCACAATGCATTGCATTAGGTTTAGGAATTATTGGATTGTTGGAGATCTTAACAGTTTATTTTAGATGACTAATACCATCCAAAAGAAATACAAGATTTCTTCGACACAACTTCTTTATCAATCTTGTCTTTATCAATCAGTCACCCTGCTCATCTCGGGTCCATTTCTGGATAAGCTTTTGACTGGTCTAAACGTATTTTCCTTCGACTACACTCCACGAGTGTTGGTAAGTAAGCTATGGCTTAATATCTCTATCTCTGGTTTTAAATACCAAATTGTGTATCTAGAGTCAGAATTCCATTGTTGTGTTGCAGGTGTTTATTGTTCTATCCTGCCTGATCGCGATCGCTGTTAATTTTAGCACATTCCTTGTGATAGGGAAAACATCTCCTGTCACTTATCAAGTTCTTGGGCATCTCAAAACTTGTTTAGTATTAGCATTTGGCTATGTTTTGGTTGGTGATCCATTCAGCTGGAGGAACATTTTTGGGATTTTGGTTGCGATGGTTGGGATGTTTCTATATTCTTATTATTGCAATATCGAGAATCAGAAAAGAAGTGAAGAAGCACCAGCACTGAATCAGGTATGGGATACTTTTCATCCTCTCAAATCTAGTAGACTTCATTACTTTGTTTTTATGAAGAGACACCTAATGGCTACATACTGTCCATTGTTTTGTTTCTCTTCTTGTCCTCCACAGCTGAAGGAATCTGAATCTGATCCCCTTTTGCATGTGGAGATTGGAGCTGGGAAGTTCAACGATGTTTCTGTCCCTAAGGACACAGTTTGGGAATCAGACAAGGATCTGCGTGCTTGAAAGTCTGTTGATATAGAAAAACTTGTGATAATTTTCACACTTCACCACAGCCTTCCACATGTCAATGCATTGGAATGAATCAAGGAGTAATCTCTTCTCAATCTGCTTGGACATTTCACATGCAAATGATGCAGTCGTTAGTGAGATTCTTTTTATTGGGCGTATTGCGTATTAAGAAAGATTCAAATAATTTGTTCTTTCTACTCAAAGATATCATCTTCTTTGTACAAAATGTCTTTTCATCACCTCAAAGGGGAATCTAAATTTTTTGCACTATATACATTTTATATACTACACTTCGATTCCGTGTGCTTCAAGCCACGTTCTTGCATGTTCTGATCCTCGAATTCTCCTTGAGAATAGAGAGCCGGAATACCACCATGAATGATCGTTTTTGGATATGTAAAAGAAGTGTTATCATGTTTTGAAATTTGTTGTAAACTCTGAGGACTATTAGTTTGTTTAGTTTGGACTCCGTGTTTATGTGCGTTACAAAAGAACAGTGTTTCATACACACAAATTTTAAAAAAATTCAAAAGAACTTCATTCCATCAAATTGTTGGGGCCGCAACAAATTTAGACAAATAGTTGGGGCAAATAGCATTTAGACCTGAAAACCTAAAAAATCATGACCACTTATATAACTCAATATCACAAGAAATTCGATTAATTTTTTTATTTTTTTTGTAAAAAAAAATAAAGAAGAGACACGCTATGGATGACAATTGTCCCCACGAGTTCGGATTTCCGCGGAAAAAACCCGAAATGGGGCGGGTTCGAGGGAGTATTTTTGGGTATGAGTACGGATTCGGGGATTTTAAAAAATCCACGCAACATATTGGAGCGGATATGAGGATTCTATTCTCGAACCCGTCCCGATAATAATAATAATAATAATAATAATAATAATAATAATAATAATTTAATTATCAAATTTTATTAAATCTAAAATATTATAAAAAAAATTAAAATTAAAATTATTATTATTATTTGGTTAATATATATTTTTATACATTATATATAATATATCCATTTATGATAGCATAATTTTTTATAACATAAAAATATTATTTGAATCTCATTCATGTTATGTACACATAAAAATTATTTATATTAATCTTGTATATTTTTTATTTATTTTGATAAATTTAGAAAAAAATATATAATCTTAATAAATTTTTGATACATAGTATTTTCTTTAAAATAATAATTTTGATTGATAAAAATATTTGTTATTCAAAATATTTTTATTAATTTTAAAAGTTAATATTATAATAAAAAATTTTACCAAAAATATTTTATGTATTTTATCATAAAATTGAATAATTATTTTTATATTATTATATAATAAAATTTACTAATATCATATATATATATATATATTTTATAATAAAATTTATTTATAATATATATATTTTCGGGTATGAGGACGGGGATGGGGACTTGGTCCCCGTGGGGATGGGGATGGAGATAGGGAATACCCGATAAGAAATTATGAGGATTGGGTCGGGTATGTGGATGTGGTTCGAATTTGTAGACAGGGATGGGAAAGACATTCCTGCCCCATTGTCATCCTTAAGACACTCTGAATGTTTTGCTTCTTGTATATTACTTTTTTTTAAAAAGAATCGCATGCTTATTGATTTTTAGTAATTTGTATTGTTAGACAAATAAAGTTTTGATGATTAACTGTTTTTCAAGAAATCAGTAGACAGTTTCAAAATAAGAAAATCACTAAACTTTTTGCTTATTAGAAAATCAAAAGAAAATATATTCCAGAGAACTGTGCTGACTACAGAAAGTAAACCAGTAGATCTTTGAAAAACAACAATACATGTTTTTTAACAGAACAATCCAGTTTATTTAGAAACAAAAGCAGTAGTCGACAACAACACATCAACAACAACACATATATAATATGTACTATTTGTCAAAGAATATCCTTATTTACGAGGTCACTATGATTTATTTATTCATTGGATCATACAAAATAATTTATTGCTCATTACCATTATTGGAATGATACAAATAACAAAAACTGTCTGCTATACATCTACACTTTTAAGAAAAGATAAGTTTCTTTCTGAACGTTAAGCATTCTCTATAAATATGTAAGGAACCGATCCTAATTACCCAATTATTTGAGAGGAATTATTAATATTTCACTGTGTGCTAAAAATATTTATTAGAAAATATCGGTTTATAAACGGTATTAAAATAGATATTTAGTTTTATGGCACACAGGAATTGGAATATTACAGATCGGGTCAAGATTTAAGCCAAAATAAATAAAAGACACATATATACATACAATATATACCTTCTCTTTCCTCCACTCCCTTATTTATGGCATCTTCTCCTTATTTTTTCTTTCGTTTCTTTTTCTCCAACTTTTCGCCGCCTTTGACTGCCGCTAGCTTCTCCGTTGGTCTCCCGATTTCAAATCCGAGAGTAGTTTCGGAATCCTCGCGATGAGAGCTAGCTATTGGTACCCATTTTGCAAGTTTTTGAGCTCGCCCTATCGAACCCAACTTCGCCCAGTCGTCGCCCTCGCCACCGCCGACCTCCGTTCAGCCTAGGACAGGGTTGTCTAGGTTGTTTGGGACTCTATTTCGTAGCTTTGAGGCATATTTCGAGTTAGGGTTAGAAATTGAGAATTTTTGGTTGAATTCGAATCTAAATAATTGATATATGATTTTTTGTTGGTTGTAGGTGCTATATTTGAGCCAATTGGAGGTATCGATCGAATTTTCTATTTATTGAGAATTTATTTTGAAATTTTAGAATATTTATATTAGAGATTTTTGATTTATTGAGTTGAATTATTGAATATTTGAGTCTTGAAATGCCTTAGAATTAGTATATAATAATTCTGGAAATTATTTGTATTTTTTGGAAAATTCAGAATTAAGATTTGGGCATTTTTGACCCTAGAATTTAATATTTGAATCGTTTGGAAGTTGATATATACGTTAGGATTGATGGGAATGATGATTGCCACAGGTTTGGAATAACTATATCACACCGAGTTTTGTATGAATTATTGTGGTAAATATTTGACGATTAAGGTATGGACGGATCAATTTTCTTACAGTATTTATGAGGATATGTAAAATATCTAATTGCTATTTGAAGTGTTGTCTTGCTTATATGTTTTATATGATGATTATGATGGATCATGCATTGCATTCATATTGAGCCATTATTCTATTATTTCTGAGAATGTTGTCCGCTATTTGATGAGTTGTTTTAGACATCAGAGCCGAGGGCATTTTAACGTCAAACCTATGATAACTAGCGTAAGGGTCGTACAGTTTTGGAGACTGCTTCCCATTGACACATTCTTTTTGTAGGGCCGAGGGCATATTTGAGGCGTCACACCCCTAGCACAGGTGGCCACAATTATAGCTATTGTTGTTTGGATCCAGATTTGATACTGTTAAGTTGGATTGCATATTTTCACTCTATCTGTTGATTGGATCAATGTTTGTGAGTGAGTGCACAAGAAGTTGTGGAGTGCTGATGCATGGGATAAAAACTGTCACAACCACTTAACTAACTCAGGAGCAGTTATGATCGGATATAACAGGAGCATGCACTCAGATCAGATGGGCATGCGATCATTCTCTTCTGTTGGAGTTGCTGCTATTGCTTGGAGAGTTAAGAAGAGTTTTAAGAGAGTTTTATGTATCTTATCTACATTTTTTGAATGTGCGTTCATATTGATAGATATATTGAAGAAGATTGTAAACTCAGAAAATTTTTTCCTTTTTTTCATGATAGTGATTGAGCCTTGGGCAAGTGGATGTAGAATTCTCATTGAATCTGAACCACTATAATTCTTGGGTGTTCTTTCTCTGATTTCCTTTTGATTGCACGTTTCTATTTTGCTATGTTCTTGCGTAAATTGATATTATCTCGAACAAGAACGATCAAAGGCCGAGAAAATCATAACAAACTGGCATCAGAGCCTCGTTTGAAGATGAGCACCACACGATTCAATATCGAGAAATTTACGGGCAAGAATGACTTCAGTTTATGGAGACTGAAGATGAGGGCATTGTTGGTCCAGAATGGAGTAGAGGATGCGCTCCTGGGAGATGACAATATGCCTGAGAAAATCTGAAACGCCCTCAACCGATGGGGACATTACTCAACTAACATGACCTTATATAAACGCGGAAAAGAAAATTATATATATATATGCATACATCAAACCTTACTTAAAACATTTCAAATAGTTTACAAACCAAGTCACGACAATTTAAACATAAAACTTGTTTTCTTCACTCAAACATAATAATATTCAGTTCCAGTAAACTCAACACAAACACACTCATGCATCTCCCGCCGGCTCGACTCTTGGCTCCTCCTGATGTCCGACATCAAACTCATCGACATATGCATAATTTTCATCCTCATTACCTACACCATTCAAGCATAGTGAGTCTAAAGACTCAGCAAGAATATGCAATAAAATCATAAGTTTTAAAATGTCCTTTGAATATAATATGACGTAAACATAAACATAAAATCATTCTTAATTGACCAATAATGTGAAATTTGTGGCAACCATCTGATAGGCCCGTTCTCATCATTCACGTTGATCAATAAATAATTGGAAAGGCCCCTCCGGAGCTTATCCCGAAGTGCCAGTCCCGTAGATTTGGAAAAGGTCCCTCCGGCGCCCATCCCGAAGTATCAATCCCATATTTGCCACCACAAAGACACATAAGACATAAAAATTCTTTATGCTTCATCATACATCATTCATTTCATCATAATTTCTCATTCATCATATAATTTCCTTCTTTATGAAACATCATTGTATCATCGTAATTTCCATCATAACTTTAACTTCATGAGCATAAACCTTTACTCAATAACTTTATGCATGTCATAGATGATTAAAATCTTACTTTCATATTGAACATAGGTTTCATTAATGAAACTTAAACCTGTACATGAATCACATAACATAATCCATCCACATAAGTCGTTCTCTCCGTTCTTGACCTTAAAACTTGAAATTTTGCATAAGAACTCTTAAAAATATTTTAGAAACCTTAAAAGATCATAACCATGAAATTAAGACCCTAAAATAACATAAAAAAACTTGAAATTCATGGGTCATGCGTGGCCGCTGGACTTGTCGGGAGCTGGCGCACATGCCCTACGCAGATGGGTCTGCTTGCTCGCTCCAAAACTCTATGTTTAAGTCGGAATTTGAACAAGTAGTAAACATGAAAGTTGTAGCTCTTGATCTTTTCTTTCTAATGCCAAAAACCTAACCTAAATTTTAGTTCTCAGTAAGAAGTTATGCTCATTCGCCCTAGATGTGTCACTGCCAGGAATTAAAAACACTCGACACAATTCGGGGCAAATTTGACCAATCTTCCAAAATGCTTTTAACAAAACTTGAAACATGAAAGTTGTAGATAAAGAATTTAGTTTACAAATAAAGTTGGCCTCATATCATTTGGATCAGTAAATGAATTTTTATCCTCAAAATTATAACAAGTGTTGGTAATTCGGTGCCACCGAACACAACTTCAACACTTCAAACTTCAAACATCAAACATAAACTTCTTTTACCCAAAATCCTAGCTACATAAATCATCAAAACTCATTTTATTGTAGTTGAACATGAATTAACTAACTTCGAAACACTAAAATCTTAAAAGAACATGAATCTCTTGAATCAACTCAAGAACTTGACAAGTACAACCTATGCTTCACGATCTCGTAAAATTATAACTTCATGCTTTTGAAATTCATGAAAATCATGCATACATATCTCAACATACTTCAATTCATATAAAAATACATAATAGCTTGAATGAGTTTCAAAATCTTTTAAATTTGTACTTGCCTTGAAATGAAGACGGAGTTGATTCGGATTCTTGGCAACGAGCTAACCACACCAAGAACGAGATTTGGAACTTTGTATTTTTACTATCTTGAAGAATCGTGAAGGTTTAATAAAGAAACTAGAAGGAGAAAATGATAGAATGGAGAGAAGGGAGAAGAAATCGTGTAGAGGATAGGGAAAAAGTGAGAGTCAAGGGAACAAAGGGACATGAGAAGTAATGGGGTGGGGAACTGGGTAGATAGATATGATAATGATCATTCAACACGTAATGTGTGTTCATCTCTAAATTACAGTCAGTCACGGGTCCCGAATCGTTTGATAAAAATACTATCCCCCAACTCATACATAATAAGCATATCAATATAATACTTAAAACTCTCATAAAATGTACTCTATCACCTCGTTCATTGGTTAGCCTCGTCCCGTGAGTCCAGAATCAAACTCAGCCTGAAGCCGTGAACTTACTCAAAATTGTTAAAATAAAATATATGTAGACATGAAATCATATTCATAATTCATAACTTAAAAATAATTTAAACTCACAACATCATAAAAATCATCTTAAAATCATCATGAGCGATTTAGTGGATTTTTGGACCTTACAACTCTACCCTCCTTAAATGAATTTCGTCCTCGAAATTCGACTTACCAAACAGTTCTGGATAATGATTACGCATGTATTGCTCGGTTTCCCATGTTGCCTCTTCCACTAGTTGATTGTGCCACAAGACCTTAACCATTTTGATCTATTTGTTTCTCAACTTTCGGACTCGCTTATCCAAAATTTGAACAGGAGTCTCTTCATAGGACAAGTCGGGCGTCCATTGAACTGGCTTGTGGTGAATGATGTGGGAAGGATTTGCGATGTACTTCCTCAACATAGAGATATGGAAAACGTTGTGCACTCCTTCCTGATTTGGAGGAAATGATACTCGGTAAGCTCTTGCTCCAACCTTGTCTAGGATCTCAAAAGACCCTATATATCTCGGGCTCAGCTTTCTTTTCTTTCCAAATCTCAAGACTCCCTTCCAAGGTGACACCTTCAAGAACACATGGTCACCCACCTGAAATTCCAAATCCCTACGCCTTTGATCGGCATAGCTTTTCTGATGACTCTGTGCTGTCAACATCTTGTCCTTGATTTTCGCTATCATGTTGACTGTCTGCTGCACTATTTCTGGTCCTAAAATAGCTCTTTCTCCCACTTCATCCCAATGCAATGGATTCCTAAATTTCCTCCCATACAAAGCCTCATAAGGAGCCATCCCAATAGTGGTTTGATAACTATTGTTGTAGGTAAACTCCACTAAAGTCAACTTTGATTCTCAATTTCCTCCGAAGTCAATCATGCAAGCCCTAAGTAAACCCTCCAGTATCTGAATAACTCGCTCAGATTGTCCATCTGTCCGCGGATGGAAAGCTGTACTCAAGGCTAGCTTTGTTCCCAATCCATGATGTAGACTTTTCCAAAAGTTCGAAGTGAACCTAGGATCCCTGTTAGAGACTATCCTTGCTGGAACTCCATGAAATCTGACTACCTCTTGAATATACAAATCTGCATATTGATTCATCGAGAAGTTGTTTCTGACTGGTAGGAAATGAGCTGACTTTGTCAATCTGTCAACTATCACCCATATTGAATTCATTCTCCTTGGTGTAGTTGGCAATCCAACCACGAAGTCTATAGTGACGTCTTCCCATTTCCATGTAGGAATGGGTAATGGTTTCAAAAGTCCTGCTGGTCTTTGATGTTCAACTTTCACCTGTTGACAAGTCAAACACTTGTTAACAAACTTAACGATGTCTTTCTTCATACCTGGCCACCAGTATAGTTTCTGTAAATCCTTGAACATCTTTGTACTCCCTGGGTGAATAGAATACAGCACAGTGTGAGTCTCAGTCATCACCTCTTCCCTCAGTGAATCTACTGCTGGTATCAACATTCGCCCTTTGTGATGTACGATCCCATCCTTCACTGTATACAATGAACCACATTTGGCTTCATTTTTATGTTTCCAAGTTAACACTTGCTGGTCTGAAGACTGACCTGTTCGAATCTTGTCGAGCAAACTTGGAACCATTGTTAAAGTTGATATGGCACAAACCTCCTTTGGTTCAATCACTTCCAATCAGAGTCGTTCAAAATCTGCAATCAACTCCTGTTGAGTTGTCATTCTGTTCAAAGTCGCATACTTACGACTCAAAGCATCAGCTACTACATTAGCTTTACCCGGGTGATAGCTAATGTCACAGTCATAATCTTTCACCAATTCGAGCCATCTTCTCTGTCTCATGTTCAACTCCTTCCGAGTGAAGAAATATTTCAAGCTCTTATGATCGGTGAAAATCTGGCACTTCTCACCATACAGATAATGTCTCCATAGTTTCAATGCGAAGACAACTGCTGCCAATTCAAGGTCGTGGGTAGGGTAATTCTTTTCATGAATCTTCAGCTATCGTGAAGCATATGCTATTACCTTTCCATCTTGCATCAAAACAGCCCCTAATCCACACTTGGTAGCATCTGTATAAATTACGAATCGACCTCAGCCTTCTGGTATGGCTAGAACTGGTGCTGTCATCAACTTTTCCTTCAACTCTACAAAGCTTTTCTCACACTGATCAGACCATTCAAACTTCGCACTTTTGCGAGTTAATGACGTTAGTGGTAGCGCTATCTTGGAGAAATCCTGAATGAATCTAATATAGTAGCCTACTAATCCCAAGAAACTCCGTATCTCTGTAGCATTCTTTGGAGTAACCCAATTTTTAATTGCCTCTATTTTTGACGGATCAACCTCTATTCCCTTCGCTGAAACTAAGTTTCCCAAAAATGAAATCTGGTCAACCCAAAATTCACACTTACTGAACTTAGCATACAACTGTTTCTCTTTCAAAATCTGCAAAACCGTAGTTAAATGCTGGCGATGCTCATCTAAACTACAAGAGTAAATCAAGATGTCATCTATGAATACTATGACAAACTGATCCAAAAAAGGTTGGAACGCTCTGTTCATAAGATCCATGAATATTGCTGGTGCATTGGTAACTCCAAACGACATTACTAAGAACTCGTAATGGCCATAACGAGTTCTAAAAGCCGTTTTCTGAACATCTCCCTCTTTAACCTTCAACTGGTGGTAGCCCGATCTCAAATCGATCTTAGAGAAAACCACTGCCCCTTGCAACTGATAAAAAAAAAAATCAATTCTCGGCAATGGATATTTGTTCTTCACCGTTAAACGGTTCAATTCTCTGTAATCAATGCATAACCTCATTGACCCATCTTTCTTCTTGACAAATAACACCGATGCACCCCAAGGCGATACACTTGGTTTGATGAAGCCTTTATCAAGTAGCTCTTGTAACTGCTCCTTCAATTCTTTCATTTCAGTTGGTGCTAACCTGTACGGTGCTTTGGAAACTTGTTGGGTTCCGTGCATCAACTCAATCCCAAATTCTACCTCCCTAACTGGAGGTAATCCCGCAACATCTTTAGGGAATACTTCCGGGAAATCTCTCACTACCTCAACTTCTTCAAGTTTTGGTCGGGGTAATTCTTGATCACAATTTACATTTGCTATAAAACCTATACACCCTTTGTTTAACAATTGCCAGGCTTTATTTGCTGAAATAATAAGGGACGAACTCTTCCTCGGTAAGGCATTAAACAGAAACGGTTCGCCATTCTTAATTTTCAAGGAAACAGTCCTCCGCTTACAGTCTATGGTAGCCTCGTGTCGAGACAACCAATCCATCCCAATTATCACGTCGAAGTCAACCATATTCAGGACAATAAGATCAACATGTAACTCATGACCCTGCATCTGTATACTGCATTATCTGATAATCAAGTTAGTACTCAATTCTTCTCCTGAAGGCAAGGATACACTAAACCCCGAAACTGACTTATCCGGTTTCACTCCCAATTTATTCACAAAGTCAACATATATGAAGGAATGTGTGGCTCCAATATCAATTAAAATATGAGCAGGAATACTGGAAACATTAACCATACCTGTGACTATGAGTTTGTGACTATGGCGGAGTTGGGGTCCACTTGGTCGTGTGTCATTGCAAAGACTCGACCTTTGACTGGTTCTTTTTATTGAGGACACTCCCTTGAAAAATGTCCCGGATTTTTGCAAAGGTAACACACGCCTTTTCCTTGAAAACACTGGCCTGAATGAGGCTTCCCACATTTTGGACACAATACTGGCATATTAATTGTCTTTGGAGCAATGATGGCCAACTGCTTCTATCCTTGTGGTCTAGTTTGTTGTGGCTGGTATGGTCGGTAATTGGGTGGGGCCTGGTACTGTCTTTTCCTGCTAGGTCCTTGATGGTCTCTACCTTGGTAGCCGATCCTCTTTGCTTGAGACTCTTTGATTATATCGTTTCTGTCTTTTTCAGATAACATAGCTTGATCCACAACATCCTTGTAAGTGGCAGTCCCACTTACCCTTACATCTCGACGAATGGAGGCGTTCAATCCTTCACTGAAGTGTTTTAATTCCTCAGCTGGGTCCCCTAAAATCATAGGCACAAAGTTCCTCCCTCTTTCAAACTTTTTCACATACTCAACAATAGACATGTTGCCTTGGCGAAGCTCCAAGAATTCTCTTTGTAATCTTGTCCTGGTACTCACCGTAAAATATTTCCCATATAATACATCCTTAAATTCATTCCAAGACAGAGTTGTTAGATTTAACGCAACTTTGTCTCCATTCCACCATATTCAGGCATAATCTCGGAACATGTAGGTGGCACACCTCACACGGTCCGTGTCTGTGACCTGCATAAATTCAAAGGCAGTCTCCATAGCCTGAAACCATTTTTTAGCCACTAAAGGATCAGTTTCTCCTTTGAACTCGGGTGGTCCTAATTCCAAGAACCGTTTTAGATTGGGTTTTGAACCATTCCGGCGCGATTATTACCAACATTGGTCGCTTGGGCTTGGAGAAGCTGCTAAATTTGTGATCCTTGAATACGACTCTGCTCTTGTAGCAAAGTAGTTAATCCCGCCAAGAATTGGTTGTTCTGATTGTTCTGATTATTTGGTTCACAGTCCTCATGGTTGTTTTTGTTGTTGTTTCCCCTACGAGAAGCCATATTCCTAAAGTCCAACATTATCCACACCGCTCAGTCACGATTTACAACATAGATAAACTTAATATACATTTCGTATACATATAACTCATCACATTATCATGCGCATAATCACATAAAACTCATAACTTACAGACATGAAGACGGAGTGTTGGAGTCATGGCGAGTATGCATGATAGTGTCTAAAAGAAGACCCAGAGCGAACTGCTCTGATACCAAACTGTAACGCCCTCAACCGATGGGGAAATTACTCAACTAACATGACCTTATATAAACGCAGAAAAGAAAATTATATATTTATATATTTTTAAAAGATGTATGCATACATCAAACCTTACTTAAAACATTTCAAATAGTTTACAAACCAAGTCACGACAATTTCAAACATAAAACTTGTTTTCTTCACTCAAACATAATAATATTCAGTCCCACTAAACTCAACACAAACACACTCATGCATCTCCCGCCGGCTCGACTCTTGGCTCCTCCTCATGTCCGACATCAAACTCATCAACGTATGCATAATTGTCATCCTCATTACCTGCACCATTCAAGCATAGTTAGTCTAAAGACTCAGCAAGAATATGCTATAAAATCATAAGTTTTAAAATGTCCTTTGAATATAATATGACGTAAACATAAACATAAAATCATTCTTAATTGACGAATTATGTGAAATTTGCGGCAACCGTCTGATAGGCCTATTCTCATAATTCATGTTGATCAACAAGTAATTGGAAAGGTCCCTCCGGAGCTTTTCCCGAAGTTCTAGTCCCGTGTATTTCCATCGCTTAACTCATAATTGGAAAGGCCCCTCCGGAGCTTATCCCGAAGTGCCAGTCCAGTAGATTTGGAAAGGTCCCTCCGGCGCCCATCCCGAAGTACCAATCCCGTATTTGCCGCCACAAAGACGCATAAGACATCAAAATTCTTTATGCTTCATCATAAATCATTCATTTCATCATAATTTCTCATTCATCATATCATTTCATTCTTTATGAAGCATCATTGTATCATCGTAATTTCCATCATAACTTTAACTTCATGAGCATAAACCTTTACTCAATAAATTTTTGCATTTCATAGAAGATTAAAATAATACTTTCATACTGAACATAGGTTTCATGAATGAAACTTAAACATGTATATGCATCATATAACATAATCGGTCCACATAAGTCGTTCTCTCCGTTCTTGACCTTAAAATTTGAAATTTTTGCATAATAACTCTTAAAAATATTTTAGAAACCTTAAAAGATCATAACAATGAAATTAGGACCCTAAAATAATATAAAAAAATTGAAATTCGAAGGTCATGCGCGGCCGCTCAACTTCTTGGGCGCGGGCGTGCATGCCCTGCGCAGATGGGTCTGCTTTCTTGCTCTGAAACTCTATGTTTAAGTCGGAATTGGTAAACGTAATAAACATGAAAGTTGTAGCTCTTGATTTTTTATTTTTAAGGCCGAAACTCAAACCTAAATTGGAGTAATCAGTAAGTAGTTATGCTCATTCTTCCTAGATGTGTCACTGCCAGGAATTCAAAACACTTGACACAATTGGGGGCGATTTTGACCAATCTTCCAAAATGATTTTGACAAAACTCAAAACATGAAAGTTGTAGATAAATAAGTTATTGTTCAAATAAAGTTGGCCTCATATCATATGAATCTGTAAAATAATGTTTATGCTCAAAATCATAACAAGTGTTGGTAATTCGGTGCCACCAAACTGAACTTCAACACTTGAAACTTCAAACATAAACTTCTTTTACCCAAAGCCCTAACCACATAAATCATCAAAACTCATTTTATTTGAACATGAATTAACTAACTTCAAAACACTAAAATCTTAAAAGAACATGAATCTCTTAAATCAACTCAAGAACTTGACAAGAACAACCTACGCTTCACGATCTCGTAAAATTATAACTTCATGCTCTTGAAATTCATGAAAATAATGCATACATATCTCAACATACATCAATTCATATAAAAATACATAATATCTTGAATGGGTTTCAAAATATTTTAAATTTGTACTTGCCTTGAAATGAAGATAGAGTTGATTCGGATTCTTGGCAACTAGCTAACCACACCAAGAACGAGATTTGGAACTTTGTCTTGTAACTATCTTGAAGAACCGTGAAGGTTCAATAAAGAAACAATAAGGAGAAAATGATAGAATGGAGAGAAGGGGGAAGGAATCGTGTAGAGGATGGGGAAAAAGTGAGAGTAAAGGGAACAAGGGGACATGAGAAGTAATGAGGTGGGGAACCGGGTAGATAGATATGATAATGATCATTCAACACGTAATGTGTGTTCATATCTAAAATGCAGTCAGTCACCCGTCCCGACTCGTCTGATAAAAATACTATCCCCCGGCTCATACATAATAAGCATATCAATATTATACTTAAAACTCTCATAAAAATGTACTCTATCACCTCGTTCATTGGTTAGCCTCGTCCCGTGAGTCCATAATCAAACTCTGCCTGAAACCGTGAACTTACTCAAAATTGTTAAAATAAAATATATGTAGACATGAAATCATATTGATAATTCATAACTTAAAAATAATTTAAACTCACATCATAAAAATCATCTTAAAATCATCATGAGCGATTTAGTGGATTTTTGGACCTTACAAAATCAAAGGAGTTGACAAGAAAGAAATCCTTGCGAAGGCTCATAGCGCCCTGATTTTGAGCCTCGGAGAGAAGGTGATGCGTGAAATTTCAAAGGACACTACAGCTGATATGAATTCTTATGAATGAAAGGCAAACACGATTATAGCGAATCGCACCCTCAATTCGAATACAAAAGAAATCAAATATTTTTTCCCGGCTTTTGAAACGAGTAACAGATTTGGATCTCCACCTCTAGTTGAACCGGTAACTAGCAACAAAGAATCATGATAGAAAACAATCAATAATTCAATTAGACCTTCAAAGGAACATGTCTTTGACAACCCAAGGGAAAATCGATTGACAAACGCCACAAAGTTTTGACACTTTGATAAGTTTGATTTGAATTAAAGCTAAAAGCCTTAAGCAAAATTCTAGAGAGAATTTTAGTTTGAATAATCAATAATCTGTATTCTTAATTGTTATTCAAAATAATAAATGTATGTTGTATTTATAATACAACTACAAAATAATAAAATATATCGCAAAATATATCTAAATATATAATAATATCTCCTAAAAGTTTCTTAGTAGGAATAAAAGACGCAAAAATAGCATAAAATATCAAAAATAAGCTTAATATCTCGCACACATACAAACACCTTTGGTGTGTGTAAAATTTGACAGAGCAGGCAGGCATGGACTTCGCAGATGCAGCGCGGGCGCACTGAAGCTTCGCAGATTCTTTGTCAATTCAGTCATCGTACTCTCAAGCGCGCGGTCTTCAAAGCGCGGGCACACGTCGTGTTCGTAAAACAAGGCGCGTGCGCGCCGCAACTTTGAACTGGATCTTCAATTTCTTCACTTTCTTGACCTCCTTTGACCTCAATAAGATTATAACATCCTCCAAATTGAATATCAATAAATCCAACGCCCTCTTGTGATTTCATCATCAAAGATTGAAGTGCATTTTTGAATCTCTTAGCTCGACTTCTCGTAATTAGTCCTCTTGGCATCTCCAATGGATCCTTAGCCACTTGATCAGCATGTAAGTCATCCATGATCGCATCATCCTCCCCTTCCTGAAAAGGATTTGTCCTCAAATCTTGATCATCACCTACATCAAAAAACGATAAATCAAAAACATTAAAAGTTGTTCTCACATTGTACTCACCTGGCAAATCTAATTTGTAGGCATTGTCATTGATCCGCTCCAAGACTTGGAAAGGTCCATCGCCTCTAGGTAACAACTTAGAACGTCCCTTCTCTGGAAAACACTCCTTCCTTAAATGCAACCAAACCCAATCACCGCGTTCAAACACGACCTTCTTTTTACCTTTGTTTGCTTGCTTTGTGTATTGCAAGTTCTTTTTCTTGATGTTCGCTTTCACCTTCTCATGCAAATTTCTCACAAACTCAGCCTTTTTCTTTCCATCCATATTAACCCTTTCACTCATAGGCAAAGAAATTAAATCTAACGGGGTTAAAGGATTAAAACCATACATAATTTCAAATGGTGAAAAATGTGTAGTAGAATGCACACTACGATTATATGCAAACTCAACAAATGGCAAATATTCCTTGTAGTGACCCGTATCCATAATTAAAGATTAATGAGTATATTAATCGTGTGATCATGTTTTGAATCATTAATACATTATTAATTAAGTTTTGGTTGGATTAACGAACTTCAAAAATGGATTCAGAATGATCGGAAAAGGCCCGAAGGGTGACCAGGAATGGAAGAAACGTTCAGGAACGGAAGCAAAGTTCTGGCAGCTGTTGTCATCCATGATGTCAGTAATATTACGTCATTAGTTATGCACTTGATGGGACATCGGAAGCAACGTTCGTCAGGCAGAACGGACGCAACGTTGAGGAACGGACGTTCCATTTTGTGTCTATATATATGAGGGCCGAGACTTCATTTGAGGCACACAAATTCCTCTCTTCTCTCTCAATTCTTAGGCCTTCTAACTCAGATCTAGGGAGATCTAGGCGTCCTACAGGGATTCCGGAAGTGGCACAGCGATCTAGACGTCGTAGCGGAGCTGTGACCTAGTTTTGAGGCTATCAACAGCAAAGGGCTAAAGACGGGCGCATGTATAGCTTTGGCTTCCTAAAAATATTTAGGAGTATGCATTAGCTTAGTTAAGGCTTTTAGAGCTTAATTATTGATGCATGGGTAATTGCATTGTATTAGCAGTAGACTGGACTAGTAGGCTTAGAGTTTAGACCAGCAGAGCTAGGTGTTGACCAGTAGTTTTTAGAGGTACATAAGTACTGACCGAGATATCCGGCATGATATATTTGCATGTATGTTGCATGAGTATGTGCTATATGTTTTATCATGTTATAGAATGTTTTACCGCCTTAGCACATGCATGATTTTATGTGTGACTGCATCCTGAGAGATGTGAGTCATTGACAGTCTCCATATGGAACAGTGATCTTATTTTGGACTCGAGTCAGGCATGATAGTTTCCATATGGGACTTGTATCCTGTTTTGGATTCGAGTCAGGATGGGGTTGGCTCAGCCTTGATATAGAATATACGAGTACCCCGCGGAGTCGCTCTCTAGCCGGTACTATATATTCCTGGCGCCATGAGCAAGTGTTTTACCTGGGATTTTAAATTATCTGTGTGCGCATATTTGTACTTATATCATTGCTTTCGTATTGAGCGTTGTCACTCACGCCTCTATGTTTGGGTATTGTGGTATACCTTGTGGCGGGGCAGGTTTGAGGCTGGACGGTCCAGGCGGTTCTCAGCAGGATTGAGGATCTAAGAGTGTGAGGTTTTAGAGGGTAGGGATTTGTTTACCCTGAACCTTTGATTTGGTTATATAATGGTATTTATACACTTGTGTTATCATCGGTTGTATTATGCCGATTGAATTTGTTGTATTTTTAATTATCCGCTCCTTAAGATTTTAGTTTTATTGCATGCACTTAATTATAACTCTGAATAGATAGTGGATCCGGGTAGGGTCACTATAATTTTTGTTATCAGAGCGCATTGCACTAGGAATTTTGTAAAGCAGATTAAGTTATTATCTGTTATTGTGTAACAGATGACAGATTACGATGAGAGCCACGATAGCGGAGGCGGCGGTCGTTGCGGCGATCCGAATGATCGTAGACGTCGTCGAGGTCAGCATGAGGAGCGCAGACGAGTGAGCATGCGCAGATTTAAGGAGATTAGCCCGAGGCATTTGACAGGTGGTGAGACGCCTGAGCAGGCTAAGGATTGGCTCGAGAAGATGGAGCAGTGTTTTCAGGAGTTCCGTTGCACAGACGAGGATAAGATGGAGATTCTTGCCTTTATTCTTGAGGGTCGAGCGAGGAAGTGGTGGAGATCTACTTTCGCACCATTCATAGCAGCGAGGGGAGCAGCTACGTGGGTCGAGTTCCGTACTGCTTATCAGAGAATATATTTCCCTCCATCTTTTCGTCAGGCGAGAGCCAGTGAGTTACTGAGTTTTCGACAGGGTACTATGACGATCAGGGAGTACCAGTAGAAGTTCTTTGATATGCTACCTTATTGTCCTCACATTGCTGATAGTTCTATGGCGAAGTACGACCATTTCCTTTAGGGTCTGAACCCTGAGATTCATTGGATGGTTGCTGTGGGCAGCGATATGACTTACGAGGGCTTAGTGGACCATTGTCACCAGGCGGAGGACAGTATCCGGAGGAACAGGGGACTCTTCTCTTCTTCCAGACCAGCGAGTTCTAGTCCTTTGGGTCCGAAGGGCCAGTCTTTCAAGAAGCCAGGAGGTACTTCTTCTTTTTCTTCATCTGGATCTGGCGGAGTGCATCGTTTTGGTGGACAGAGACTGTAGTGACCCTACCCGGATCCACTACCTAATAAAAGTTAAGAGCATAATTAAACATGCATTAAATAAATTGCTGCGGAAGACTTAAATAAAAACAGACCGGAAGAATACAACTGGTTAAATAAATTCGATTATACAACCCAATCGAATAAATAAACCTTAAAGGCAAAACCTACAGCTAATCCTGCTGTCTTCACTGGCCACTGGCTACTCCAAGCTCCTGGTGCTCATTCCTGCACCTACACCTGCCCCGTCGAATAGAGTGTCCAGATACACAGAAAATATTGGACGTGAGCTCTAAGCTCAATACGAAAGCACTGGGTAAAATATGATGCATGTAAATGATAGGGTATCCATATCTGGGATAACTGTATATAATTGCTCAGTAATGGTGCCTAGGACATGAGTGGTACAACACGGAGAGCAAACCCTATGTACACTGCTCATTCCTACAGGACGTGGACTGTGTCCCCAGATGCTAATCACCCATGACCCGTCAGTCACTGGTCACTAGACATCAACCATCCAGACAGGGCTGAGCGGCCCTACATGGCTCATCTCAAAAGATGGACAGGCACAATATGATATGCACATGCTGCATAATAATATGACACACAAATGCAACATATAAGCATGCAAACCCGCTGACTATCTCAGTCAGTACTTACGTACCTTACTACAGGCAGTTCCTAGCAGTCCCACTCTAGGTTCCAAGCCTATCATCAACTCTACAATGCAAATACCCATGCATCATTATTTAAGCTCTAAAAGCCTTAATTAAGATATTGCATACTCCTAAATAATTTAAGGAGATCATAGCTATACCTGCGTCCGTCGTCAGCCCGCTGATGACAATTGCCTCAAAACTAATCCACAGCTCTGCTACGATGCCTGGATCGCTATGCCACTTCCGGATTCCCAATAGGATGCCTAGAACTCCCTAGATCTGAGTTAGAAGGCTTAGAAATCAGAGAGAAGAGAGGAAAAGGTGCACTTAAAAATGAAATCTCGGCCCCCTATTTATAAAAGGAGTTCGGAGCCTCCGAACCCGGTTCGGAACGTACAAACACGATCGGAACCTCCGATCCCATCTTTGGAGCGTCCGATCGCCCAATATTACGTCAGCCATGACGTCACTTTGCTGACGTCAGTGATGACACATGCCCTGGTCCCGATCGGAACGTCCAATCTCACCGACGGAGCTTCCGATCTCGATCGGAGCTTCCTATCCGAGTTCGGATCCTCCGATCTTTGGTTCGGATCCTCCGATCCATCCAAACCCTCGGAACCTTCCCGACCGTTTTCGAGTGTCCTGAATCCATTTTTGGACTCCGTTAACCCATTTGGAATTTCCTTAATCATGTTTTACTTAATCTAAACATGATTACATGATTAATTACTCATTAATCGTCAATTCTGGATACGGGTCACTACATTCTCCCCCCCTTAAAATATTTCGTCCTCGAAATCTAGGATAAAACCTTGAAAACGTACAAGAAACCCTTGCTCGAGTGTCTGGTCGAAATATCCTCCGACATACTCAGACTCCCGTCGAATTCTCTGCAAGCTCCATCAATGCTTAACCGCATTAATATTCTTTCACTGAAGATTACTGCGCTACTGGTCGACAGTAGAACTTTCCTAGAGCTAGCGTATCGTAACAATGATACATCGTTTCACTCGGACCACGATCTTCCTGACCACGAAGGATACAATACCCGCTTGATCAAGATTATCGTCTCAAAGGAAATCTTATACTGACGAAGACCAATTCATAACCAGACTGGTTTTACTGCATTCGTCGAATCACTAATCAAAACTAACCATCTAATGGTTCCAAAAGTTCTCGGTGCTCAACACCTCTAGTCAGGAAAACACTAATCCCAACATTGTGATGACACATTCTAACATGAATCTCGCTTTAAGATAATCCAGTTGACTCAAGTCTATACTCCAACGTAATTGCTCACAATGTTCCTTAGACTGGTTATCCTCCCCACTCTCCCTGAAGCACAACCGGCTTCCCAAGGAATACTGGGAACTTAAACCATCATGTCCAGTACATTCTGCTATCCACGTTTCTTAGTATAATCTCAACACTGTGCCCTGATGATAACTATCATCACTTGCAATTCATGACGCTACGTCATCTCCTAGCCATTGGCCTGCGAAGTCATGCATACATTGCAATAGAAGTCATTACGCCTCTGATGATCTACATCATCTCGATCATAGGTTATTCACCTCATGAATTTCAATCGATAGACATCCTCTGGTTAGTTATACATACTCGCAATCACTGTACACACATCAAGACTAAGACAAGCTCCTACCAATATGCTCGACTGGGACATTCCACAGCGCACAGACATATGGAAACGCTTCCTATTCCATCTCAAAACTCGACAGTCATTGCACCTGGTATAACTCAACTCAGAGTCTCTGATAATACCATCAGCTCATACCAATCTCCCAAGGTCGAATATATTGATCCTGGAACTAAATCCCAACGGATTCTCAATAGTCAAATTGCTCCCTTGCCGAACGCATCAGTCTCAGCACTGAACAATCTAACTCGTCCATTCCCTAGTCAATCCTGGAAAATACTTGTGCTCGAAGTAAATTGTCACACAATGCGTCTCTGATTGTCGTTTATTGCTACAACGCAATATATTTGACAAATAGTCTGCATAGATGTGACTCACTGACTCGAAAGAACAAACTCGATCCGTCACGATCTTGCGAAATCTTCGATTCCCAAAGGCAAACCTCGTTGGATACTAAGTCGATCCTTGACTATCTCAGTCACATATCGCATATCACTCGCTGGAAGATTAGTGACACAACCTGCTAGATCTCGAGGATCAGACCCTAGCTAATGTCACATAGATCAGACAACTGATGTCTCCTTGCTAATGTCCATTAGCATTTCCAACTACTCGTTGGATCCAAACACAACGGTATACATAGATGCGCTCACTTAACCAAAATGTCCGGTCAACAATCTTCACTATTTTTGTTCAATGGAAAACTCTCACATGAAACAACAACATGATCCTTTCCTGACCTATTGCTATCACTAAGCAATTGATTGGATCAATATCAGTTTCCTTCTTAACAAAAATGCACTATACTGGAAACTACCAACTCCTTTGCTTGTCTCCACTGTCAAGTTAGCACCTAACTTGATCATACAAGTCAATTGCAATCTTTCGGTATATTCATATCTGGCAACCCTAGAGATTCTAAATCATCCAAATTGCCGAATGCTCTGAGACTGTACCAAATACTCATCTCCTAAGCACTAAGCGACAAAATACTATCCAAAGTATTTCTTAATTGCTACATCCTGATCAACCCTGATTGGCTCAACCAATCGAATTCGTCGACCTATTTAAGCTCGCACTTATCAGATCAGACCACCACTAATCATCCAACCTACATGGCTCGGTCAATAACCATGACTCAGCTGCCACAAAGAACCATTTCCAAACGGTGTCAGATCACAGTACATAAGTAGTTTACTTGGCACAAGTCCTGCGCCTTTTCAGCACTACTTACCGCTGCTTCGTATTCTAAACTTAACCATCCTAACTCTGATAGAGTTAGCCAATAACCACTAGTAGTCACTAGCACAGATCCCGTGCCACCTTAGCACTACTAATTGTTGTCTTGTTTGCCGAAGGCAAACATCAAAATGAACTAAGCCCATTTCCATCCCATGGAAAATCTTACGCTAAACCTCTGAATATCAGACAGTACTTAGCGCAACCACTGGACTCACTATCCTTACCTCGTTCATTCAGAATGAACACCACGGCTCGTCAAGTCCAAGAATAACTAAAGAATCCCAAAGATTTCCACAATCTTCGGACACCATCTTGATTATATCCCTCGCTAAGATTGTTCAACAAATTAAGACTAAGGTAGCTTACCTCAATAACCTACCTCGACAACCACCAAGGTTTCACGGTCATAGGCCATGCTTCCCTCACATCTTAAATAGTCATGTACAATCCTCAACATCTGATATAACCCCTCGCAGATGAAGTCATTCATCATGGAGTAGTCCTCACATTCGAGTCTAAGTCTCGTAACAACATCTCATCTAGTATCTTGGATGATTCCCATCACAAGGAAATTCTAACCACAACTCTGATGACAACCCATAGCCATCGCTGGTAGAATTCGTCCACCTACTAGATCCACACGTCTAGCAGTAACCCAAAGGTTAATGCCTATCTACTCAAGGTACACACTCGTCAAGGAAATCCCTCCATGACTGGTTCCCATAGTAGAACACTCAAACTATATCTCTGGCACACCAGACGATATCGAACCATCAATATCAAACCTGATATCTAATACAAGGTCATACCTCGTCGTGACTGTCACCAAATCCCTAGACTGAGTAGCCTTCCCACCGCCATCTCCTGAAGCACATGGCTCCCAGGTAACCTCTGAAGTACAAGGACTCCCAGAGTAACACTGGCATAGGGTCGCGCCCCATCACGTCTAGTCCTGGTCATAGTCCACAACTCTTGGCATATACTAGACCTGGTATCCCGATGAAAACCCATCATCACAAGGCTCAACCTAACAAAGGTCAGACAACCTACTGTTCTCAAGGAAACAACCTAGAACAAAGCCCAAATGTTCTAAACCAAACAATACCCTTAATGCCTCTAGATGAGTCCACTCATCACTGGCACTAACTTAGTCCACCGACTAACTAGGTCAATCCTAGGAAAACTGTAGTGACCCTTACCCGGGTCACCTATTAAACAGAACTTAGGCATGCAATTTAACTTAATAAAACAGATATCAGAATAAAATTGCAGAAACCATAAACATTAAACAATCCCAAGTAAAGGAATCTGTAACTTTATCCAAATAATATACAACCAAATCGAATAGCTGTATAAAACCCAAACAACAGTAGTAAAACCTAAGCGAAGCTCCAGCTGGCCAACCACTGATTAGCCCCTCCTGGATCCACCCTCCTCGTCCAATCGCAAACCTGCCCCATGGAATAGGGTGTCCAGAAAATACAGAGTACGAGACGTGAGCATAAAACGCTCAGTGCGAGAGTATGAGTATACATGCATGCAAAGTGAACTCCCTATAGACTCGAGGTCAAGGATCAGATAACAGAGACAGACCGGGCTCTGGTATGTAGCACGCTGTGCCGTCGCTTCAGGAGGTGGCTCCCATACCGAGATAATCGTGGATACGCCGGACCCAAATCGATGGAAGTCCATCCACTAACAGGATAGGGTACAACCCTACTACAGACATCTCAAAGGAGATACGGCAAGATTCAAATGAATGCAGCATAATATCATGGCATATAAATCATGCAGTCATATAATACATGCATACTCAGTCAGGATATCTCGAACAGTACTTTCGTACCTCAATACAGTGCAAGCTCTACCAACTCTAGGTCCACGCCTATAGTCTGCTCTACACTGCCAAATGATACTACTATCATTAAAGTGCTCTAAAAGCCTTAACTAAGCTATTGCATACTCCTAAATATTTATAGGGAGCAAAAGCTATACCTTCGTCCGTCGTTAGCCCTTTGATGTCGATGCCTCCAGAACTTGGGCACGACTCCGCTACGACTACCGAACGCCTCTCCGACCTCCGGACCAAGCCTAAGAAGGCTAGAACAGCTCCAAAAGGACTAGAAAGGAAAGGAGAACTCGGAATTGGCAAATGAAAGTGAAGTCTCGGCCTTCTATTTATAGACAACGATCGGAACTTCCGATCCCTGATCGGAACGTCCGAACCTCGATCGGAACGTCCGATCCTGTCATCGGAGCTTCCGAAGATCCTGATCTGCCACGTGTCAAAATATCACTTGATGACTTCGGATAGGGGTGATCGGAGCTTCCGGTCCTGATCGGAGCTTCCGATCCAACCACACGTCATGCCTGACGTAATAACATCGGTGCCTCCGATCGCTCATCGGAGCTTCCGATCCTGTTCGGAGCTTCCGATCGTGCCTTCGGAGCTTCCGATCCGTCCAATACCCAATTCAATTAATTAGCATTAATCCTTTAATTACTCAATTAGGGCACGGGCTACTACATTCTCCCCCACTTAAGATATTTCGTCCTCGAAATCAGATCTTAAGTACCGAATGCAAATACAGAAATCAGAAACATTCTTTATTCAAATCAAACGTTTACAGAGTTTGCAACTGAATACAACTTAAAGAATGAAATCAAAACAACTCAGGATGGTCTTTACGCATCCTGTCCTCAAGCTCCCAAGTAGCTTCCTCAGTGCCTCGGCGCTGCCACTGAACTAAAACCAAAGGAATGACTTTGTTCCGTAAAACCTTATCCTTATAATCAAGGATGCGAAGAGGTTTCTCAACATAAGTCAAATCCTTGTCTACCTGAACCTCAGATCGCTGCAGAATATGAGATTCATCCGCCACATACCGTCGCAACAGAGATACGTGGAACACGTCGTGAATGCTGGATAGATGCGGTGGCAATGCTAGTCGATAAGCCAAATCGCCAATATTCTCCAAGATCTCAAACGGACCGATAAATCTGGGAGATAACTTGCCCTTAAGGCCAAATCTGAGAATCTTGCGGAAAGTTGACACTCTCAGAAACACTTTCTCCCCGACCTCGAACTGCAAAGGCCTACGCTTGATATTAGCATAACTGGCCTAACGATCCTGGGCAGTCTTAATCCGTTTCTTGATCTGATCAACAATGTCTATCGCCTGCTGGATAAACTCCGGTCCTTCAGCCTGTCTCTCCCCCACTTCTTCCCAGAAGAGTGGAGTACGACAACGTCGCCCATACAACGCTTCAAAAGGTGCCATCCCAATACTAGTGTGATAGCTGTTGTTGTAAGCGAACTCGATCAACGGCAAATGATCCTGCCAGGCTGAACCAAAATCCATGACGCACGCTCTAAGCATATCTTCTAACGTACGGATAGTGCGCTCTGACTGACCATCAGTCTCCGGATGATAGGCTATACTCAAACTGAGAGTAGTACCCATCGCACGCTGAACACTCCCCCAGAATCTAGAAGTAAACCTGGGGTCCCGATCGCTGACAATGCTCACAGGCACTCCATGAAGTCGGACGATCTCCTGAATGTACATCCGTGCCATGCGATCCACAGAGTACTCTCGGCTATAGGCAATGAAATGCGCTGACTTGGTGAGTCGGTCCACCACCACCCAGATAGCATCACAGTTCCTCGGGGATACCGGCAAATGGGTCACAAAGTCCATAGTGATAAACTCCCATTTCAATTCAGGAATAGGCAGACTGTGAAGCAATCCTCCAGGTCGTCGGTGCTCTGCCTTGACCTGTTGACACACCAAACATCTCGAAACAAACTGATAAACACTGCGTTTCATTCCCTTCCACCAGAAACGAGTACGTAGATCCTTGTACATCTTGTTGCTCCCAGGATGAATACTCAACTTAGTGCGATGTGCCTGAGATAAAATCTCCTCTCGCAACTCTTCATCCTGTGGAATCACAAGCCTACCAGACAAACACAGAAAGCCATCTGACTGATAATGAAATCCAGACGAGCTACCCTCGTTAGCTAGACGAGCTAAACGCTGGGTCTTTGAATCAGACATCTGAGCATCTCGGATCCGCGAATACAAGGCTGGCTCAGATAATATCGCAAACATCTGGATACTCTGCATACCTTTCTTATGCTTGAAGGTAAAACCTGAAGTACAACAGTCACTGATCGCACTAGACATCGAACAAGTCTGAAGTGCGGATAGTCGCACCTTGCGACTCAAAGCATCAGCGGTGAGATTAGCAGCTCCCGGATGGTACTTAATCTCGCAATCATAGTCCTTAAGCAAGTCCATCCAACGTCTCTGTCTCATGTTCAATTTTGCCTGAGTGAACAAATACTTGAGACTCTTATGGTCGGTGAAGATCTCAAATTTCTCGCCATAAAGATAATGACGCCAGATCTTCAAAGCGAACACAATGGCTGCTAACTCCAAATCATGGACTGGGTAGTTGTCCTCGTGAAGCTTCAGCTGTCTAGAAGCGTATGCGATCACATGCCCATTCTGAGTCAGGACACAACCTAACCCCTGAAGAGAAGCATCCGTGTAAACTACATACCCTCCAGATCCTGACGGTAATGCTAACACCGGCGCAGAAGTCAACCGCCGTCGAAGCTCACGGAAATTCTCCTCACACTCGGAGGACCACTCAAAATCCACACCCTTGCGGGTAAGCTGCGTCAACGGTCGAGCTAACTGAGAGAAGTTCAGAATGAAGCGACGATAATACCCTGCTAGACCCAGAAAACTACGGATCTCGGCAACTGTCGTCGGACGCGACCAATTAAGTACCGCTTCAATCTTGCTTGGATCAACAGAAATCCCCTCCCTGGATATGATATGGCCAAGAAAAACCACTCTATCCATCCAGAACTCACACTTGCTCAGCTTGGCGTACAATTGCTCATCTCGAAGAGTCTGCAGTACCAACCGCAAGTGAGAAACATGCTCTTCCGTATTACGCGAATAAACCAGGATGTCGTCAATGAAGACCACGACAAACTTGTCCAAATACTCCCTGAAGACACGGTTCATCAGATCCATGAATATAGCCGGCGCATTAGTCAAACCAAATGGCATCACTAGGAACTCGTAATGCCCATAGCGAGTACGGAATGCAGTCTTGGCTACGTCCTGATCACGGACTCTCAACTGATGATACCCAGATCTCAAGTCAATCTTGGAGTAAATTGACGTGTCCTGCAGCTGATCAAACAAGTCATCAATACGAGGCAACGGATACTTGTTCTTCACAGTGACTCGATTCAGCTGCCGATAGTCAATGCACAGCCGCATCGACCCATCCTTCTTCTTTACGAAGAGAACAGGAGCTCCCCAAGGAGACACACTAGGACGAATGTACCCCTTGTCTAAAAGATCCTGTAGCTGATTCTTTAACTCACGCATCTCTGACGGAGCCAGACGATACGGTGATCTAGAAATAGGCGAAGTACCCGGCATCAACTCTATGCCAAACTCGACTTCCCTAGCAGGAGGAAAACCCGGAATCTCATCAGGAAACACATCTGGAAATTCATCCACAACAGGAATGCTCTCTATCCCAATACTCTCAGCGGACAAATCAACTGCATAGATAAGGTAGCCTTCCCCGCCAGACTCCAAAGCTCGACAGGCTCTCAAAGCTGATACCAAAGGCATCGGGGGTCGCGCTCCCTCACCATAGAAAAACCAACTCTCACTCCCTTCCGGATGAAAGCGTACTAATCTCTGATAGCAGTCCACTGAAGCTTGATAGGTAGTCAACATATCTATTCCCAGAATGCAATCAAAGTCGTCCATCGCCAGGACCATGAGATTCGCCAACAGAACGTTCCCTTCGAACTCTAAAGGGCAACCCATCACTAGACGCTTAGCCAAAGCAGATTGGCCCGTCGGAGTAGAAACAGACATCACTACGTCTAGTGCAATGCATGGTAACTTATGCCTCTTAACAAAATGTGCAGAAATGAAGGAATGAGATGCACCAGTGTCAATAAGTACAAGAGCAGGTATACCATAAAGCAGAAATGTACCTTCGATGACTTTCTCATTCTCCTCCACAGCCTGATCATGTCTCAGGGCAAACACCTGGCCAGAAGCTCGTGGCCTCAAATGAGAACTCCCAGCAGACTGTCCCTGCGACCTCTGCTGAACGGTGGCCTGAGAACCCGATCCTGAACCAGATCCAGAACCGCCTCCCCCAGACTGTGGACAATCCCTCCGGATATGACCAGTCTCTCCACAACGGAAACAAGCTCCAGAAGCTCTGCGGCACTTGTCGGATGGATGGTTCTTCCCACAGTGATCGCACTTGTCCTTCTTACCATAACGGACAATACCTCCAGAACCAGAGGAAGAAGAAGATCCAGACTTCTTGAAAGTTTGGGTACGGGGACCCAAAGAACTAGCAGGTCTCGACTGAGAGAAAGACCTGTTCTGCCGAATGCTGTCCTCCGCCTGGTGACAACGGCTCACCAAACCCTCGTAGGACATGTCGTCACCAACCGCCACACGTTCATGGATCTCAGGGTTAAGGCCCTGAAGGAACAGATTATACTTCATCTCTGAGTTATCAGCAATCTCGGGGCAATAGGATAGCAGATCAAAGAACCTCTGCTGATACTCATCGATAGACATGGTTCCCTGTCGCAGACTCAGTAGCTCGCCTGCCTTCGACTGTCGGAGTGCAGGAGGAAAATACCGCTTTTGGAAAGCTGTGCAAAACTCGGCCCAGGTGGCCACTCCTCTCGCCGCAACAAAAGGTGTAGAAGTAAACCTCCACCACCTGCGCGCACGCCCATCCAGAAGATAGCCAAGGGTCTCAACCTTCTGCTCCTCGGTGCATTGGAAAGTCTGAAAAGTCGTCTCCATGCGGTCTAACCAGTTCTCCGCATCCTCCGGAGACTCACCTCCAACTAAGGGCTTAGGACCCATAGCTAAGAATCGACGCACAGTGAAACGCTCGTCGTCATGATGACGATGACGCCGTTCTCGACGAGGCTCCCGGTCGGCATCACCCCAACGCCCACCAACACTGCCATGAGAACTTTGGTTGTCACGATTTGACATCTACAAAAATACCTCAAGATGAGACTAAATCCCAAGAATTCTTTTGCATGCTCTGATACCATAAATGTAGTGACCCTTACCCGGATCACCTACTAAACAGAACTTAGGCATGCAATTTAACTTAATAAAACAGATATCAGAATAAAACTGCGAAAACCATAAACATTAAACAATCCCAAGTAAAGGAATCTGTAACTTTATCCAAATAATATACAACCAAATCGAATAGCTGTATAAAACCCAAACAACAGTAGTAAAACCTAAGCGAAGCTCCAGCTGGCCAACCACTGATTAGCCCCTCCTGGATCCACCCTCCTCGTCCAATCGCAAACCTGCCCCATGGAATAGGGTGTCCAGAAAATACAGAGTACGAGACGTGAGCATAAAACGCTCAGTGCGAGAGTATGAGTATATATGCATGCAAAGTGAACTCCCTATAGACTCGAGGTCAAGGATCAGATAACAGAGACAGACCGGGCCCTGGTATGTAGCACGCTGTGCCGTCGCTTCAGGAGGTGGCTCCCATACCGAGATAATCGTGGATACGCCGGACCCAAATCGATGGAAGTCCATCCACTAACAGGATAGGGTACAACCCTACTACAGACATCTCAAAGGAGATACGGCAAGATGCAAATGAATGCAGCATAATATCATGGCATATAAATCATGCAGTCATATAATACATGCATACTCAGTCAGGATATCTCGAACAGTACTTTCGTACCTCAATACAGTGCAAGCTCTACCAACTCTAGGTCCACGCCTATAGTCTGCTCTACACTGCCAAATGATACTACTATCATTAAAGTGCTCTAAAAGCCTTAACTAAGCTATTGCATACTCCTAAATATTTATAGGGAGCAAAAGCTATACCTTCGTCCGTCGTTAGCCCTTTGATGTCGATGCCTCCAGAACTTGGGCACGACTCTGCTACGACTACCGAACGCCTCTCCGACCTCCGGACCAAGCCTAAGAAGGCTAGAACAGCTCCAAAAGGACTAGAAAGGAAAGGAGAACTCGGAATTGGCAAATGAAAGTGAAGTCTCGGCCTTCTATTTATAGACAACGATCGGAACTTCCGATCCCTGATCGGAACGTCCGAACCTCGATCGGAACGTCCGATCCTGTCATCGGAGCTTCCGAAGATCCTGATCTGCCACGTGTCAAAATATCACTTGATGACTCCGGATAGGGGTGATCGGAGCTTCCGGTCCTGATCGGAGCTTCCGATCCAACCACACGTCATGCCTGACGTAATAACATCGGTGCCTCCGATCGCTCATCGGAGCTTCCGATCCTGTTCGGAGCTTCCGATCGTGCCTTCGGAGCTTCCGATCCGTCCAATACCCAATTCAATTAATTAGCATTAATCCTTTAATTACTCAATTAGGGCACGGGCTACTACAAAAACGCCTAGACTAACCACAAGTCAAACTGTCGCAGTCGGCCCACTCGAATCCCATGAGCTGCAATAGTTGAACGCTAATTAACTAAACCCAATCCAAACTTTCGCACAATCATGCAATCATCCACGAATTGCTGGATAAATAAAACATGTATCACTTATTTCAAGTTATGTACAATTCTCTTTATTACAATATCATGTAATACATACAGCATTAAAAATACAATGAAATGTACAATCGAACTTGAAATGATACAACCAAAGTATGATGATTCATTACAACTGAAATACTATTTACAACTACATCAATACAGTATTTAAATCATCGTACTAGTCTTCGTTTCTTGAGCATGAAGCTTCTGATCGACACACGCATCGATACAAGCATACTCCCGACCAAGTCTCTCTAAATATCCTCCTACGAAGAACTCCGGAGAAATGGCTCGTGATAGCTAACCAGATATGCTCTGCGTCAATGCATGTCAGTCGACCCCTTCTGCTCACAATCTACCATCAGCGTTCTTCTTGTATTCATATCATGCTTTTGAACATGAAGTTTCCAGTGTGCCTACCGAACGCATCGGTACAAGCATACCGGCAAAACTATGTTCTGCATGAGTATAATGACAATTTCTCCAACTACTAGTGGAGAATCTTCAGAGTAGTGTCATCAGGGTAATGACTATACAGATGCAAGCATCAAGTAAGTCCCCACCAATCCTCTGCCACTGCCTCTAGCATCCGGTACTCGATCCAAAGCTAGGATCCACATGAGTAGAAGTCTTGAAAACTCGGACACGATCCATCACTCCTGTCCGCACTTGCTGGAATCCCATAAGCCAAATCTTTAGAAATCCTGTCGATGATGATAGTCTCTGGGCAAACTAATTGCCGCATCATCACCTCTTCCAAGGTCTCATCAATCCTATAAGGATAACCCAAAGTCTCATTACTATATCCCAATTCTCTTGCATGCATATGCTCTGATACCAAAAAATGTAGTGACCTTACCCGGATCCACTACCTAATCAGAGTTAAGAGCATAATTAAACATGCATTAAATAAATCGCTGCGAAAGACTTAAATAAAAATAGACCGGCAGAATACAACCAGTTAAATAAATTCGATTATACAACACAATCGAATAAATAAACCTTAAAGGCAAAACCTACAGCTAATCCTTCTGTCTTCACTGGCCACTGGCTACTCCAAGCTCCTGGTGCTCAATCCTGCACCTACACCTGCCCCGTTGAATGGGGTGTCCAGATACACAGAAAAGACTGGACGTGAGCTCTAAGCTCAATACGAAAGCACTGGGTAAAACATACAAATATGATGCATGTAAATGATAGGGTATCCATATCTGGGATAACTGTATATAATTGCTCAGTAATGGCGCCTAGGACATGAGTGGTACAACCCGGAGAGCAAACCATGCGTACACTGCTCATTCCTACAGGACGTGGACCGTGTTTCCAGATGCTAATCACCCATGACCCGTCAGTCACTGGTCACTAGACATCAACCATCTAGACAGGGCTGAGCGGCCCTACATGGCTCATCTCAATAGATGGACAGACACAATATGATATGCACATGCTGCATAATAATATGACACACAAATGCAACATATAAGCATGCAAACCCGCTGGCTATCTCAGTCAGTACTTACGTACCTTACTACAGGCAGTTCCTAGCAGTCCCACTCTAGGTTCCAAGCCTATCATCAACTCTACAATGCAAATACTCATGCATCATTATTTAAGCTCTAAAAGCCTTAATTAAGCTATTGCATACTCCTAAATAATTTAAAGAAATCATAGCTATACCTGCGTCCGTCTTCAGCCCGCTGATGACAATTGCCTCAGAACTAGGCCACAGCTCCGCTACGACGCCTGGATCGCTATGCCACTTCCGGATTCCCAATAGGATGCCTAGAACTCCCTAGATCTGAGTTAGAAGGCTTAGGAATCAGAGAGAAGAGAGGAAAAGGTTCACTTAAAAATGAAATCTCGGCCCCCTATTTATAGATGGAGTTGGGAGCCTCCGAACCCGATTCGGAACGTCCGAACACGATCGGAACCTCCGATCCTATCTTCGGAGCATCCGATCGCCCAATATTACGTCAGCCATGACGTCACTTTGCTGACGTCAGCGATGACACGTGCCCTAGTCCCGATAGGAACGTCCGATCTCACCGACGGAGCTTCCAATCTCGATCGGAGCCTTCGATCCGAGTTCGGATCCTCCGAACCCATTTGGATCCTTCGACCTTTGGTTTGGATCCTCCGATCTTTGGTTCGGATCCTTCGATCCATCCGAACCCTCGGAACCTTCCCGACCATTTTCGAGTGTCCTGAATCCATTTCTGGACTCCGTTAACCCATTTGGAATTTCATTAATCATGTTTTACTTAATCTAAACATGATTACATGATTAATTACTCATTAATCGTCAATTCTGGATATGGGTCACTATAGAGACCGAACCGATGTAGTCAGTGCAGACGCAGGTATCCTCCAGGACAGTGTGGTCGATCGACTAGTGCATGTTTCCAGTGTGTCCAGGAGGGTCACATGAAGAGGGATTGTTCGATGCTGATTGGAGCAGCGAGTGGTTCAGGAGGTTCTTAGGCATCTGTTCAGCCACCTCAGTACCAGCAGCCACCTTATCAGCAGCAGTATTCTCAGCAGCACCAGTAGCCGCAGCAGTTTCAGCGACAGCCTACTCAGACTCCTTCTCGGGGTCATTCTTCTTTGCAGCCACGTGCCCAGGGTCAGATCTTTGCGCTTAACCAGGATCAGGCAGAGGTTGACAGTGATTGGATGATCGCAGGTATCTTTAGTTTGTGTGGTTTTCCTGCATATGTTTTGATTGATACCGGTGCATCGCATTCTTTCATCTCAGCACGTTTTGCTAAGAAGTATAAGTTGCCATTAATTCCTTTAGACGTCTTGCAAGTAGTTTCTACTCCTATGGGTAGCGAGGTTTTAGCCAAGCGTCTAGTTCTGGGTTTTGTTTTGGATTTCGAGGGGCATCAACTTAGTACTAGCCTTATGGTTCTAGCAATGGAGGATTTCTATTGCATCATTGGGATAGATCTCTTGACTACCTACCGCGCGATAGTGGATTGCTATCAGAGGTTTGTTCAGTTTCGACCAGAGGATGGAGAGTTTTGGAATTTCTCTGGTGAGGGAGCGCGACCCCCGATGCCAGTGTTTTCTACTCTGAAAGCCCGGAGTGCTTTAGAGTCTGGCGGGGAAGGCTACCTTATCTACGCCATTGACGCATACTTAGGGGAGCCGGATATCCAGGAGATACCAGTGGTTCGTGATTTTCCAGATGTGTTCCGGAGGAAATTCCAGATTTTCCACCAGTACGGGAGATCGAGTTTGGCATTGAGTTACTGCCACGGACCGCACCGATTTCCAGAGCTCCTTATCATTTAGAGTAGGTTCCCGTCGAGCCAATGTGTTGGCCGATGGTCCTAGAGAGAACTCTTGTATGAAAATTTTTATTTTAATAATATTTGACATTATTTAATTTGGCACATCTTTATCTTTATACCCATGCAAGCTGCATAGATAAAGCCCTTGAATATACAAATAGTAGAAAGAATATGAGATGGTCATGTGATGACTATCATGAAACTCATATTTGGAATACTGTATATTCTAAACTGTTCCTAGTCGATTCAGCCGCCATAAAGATGGATAAAGCCGCTCGAGCTTGAGACTAGTATTTGCGATGTGAGTACCATGTTTCATTGGTAGGGGACATGGAGATGTCCAAGCATGCAAATAGGTGCTCCTTGTAGAGTACACTGAACAACCCTCCCTAAAGGATTTTCCAAGTGGTTCTCACTTATCGAGTGGAGAAGTTCTAGTTTATGGTTGTACACCATTACTCCTTATAACCCGGGACAATATGGAGACTCTATATGCTAGTGCTTCACTTTGACTTGTTTACCGACTCATCTGGGGTCATCAGGTGGCAATGTTGGGTGTTGTGACGAAACATATAGGAGTCAATGCATTGTAGTCGGGGATTCACCGCTTACCTACGGGTATGGATATCCTATGTTATATCATGCATACGTAGATTGAAATCTCTGATCAGAGTAAGTGGTAATTAAGAAAGGAGTTTCTTGAATTACACTTTCAATGCAACTACGGCATGATACATAATTATCGATTCAATGACAACTCTCGATAAACCAATGGTTATCGAATCGGTCGGGATATATGAGTTGAAGGGACCGTATTGTACGCTAACCATAATTGATTGGTTCTTGCAGACACTATCATTTGATACCTAGGGAGTCATGTAAGAAATGCTGCTAGATGTTTACATGACTGGTTGGGTACTATCAGACTTGAGTTTTCTGACTTTCTTATTATCAATGTGTTGATTAATAAGAATGGAGCTATATAGGGTATGCTCATATAAGGGACTTGTTGATCCTAAATCACATGGAGATGTGAACCCACTGCTAGTTGTATCATTGAACCATTGAGGGTCACACAAGTACTAGCTTTCTAGATCCCGTTGAGATTAAAATTAGTTCATTGTGTTGAACAACTTATAAAGGAGTTTATAAGTAAAATAAATTAGAAGTTTGACTTCTAAATTGGAGAATGAATGGAATAAGTAACTTTTAATTTGTGAATGTGTTCCAAGATTAAAAGTTGACTTAAAATAATTAGTTTATGAAAATGGTGATTTTCTAAACTATTATTTTGAACTTAGTTAATTAATTCAAGTGTTGAATTAATTTAACACTAGTAGACATTTTAATGTACAAATAATTAGATTAATTCAAGTGTTGAATTAATTAAACACTATTGAGTCTAGTAGAGCTCAAATTAATATAGTGTTATATAATTATTGATATTAGTGGACTTGAATGGGTTCAAGTTAAATTTAATTAATTGATTAAACTTAAATGGGTTTAGGCTTAATAATTAATTAAAAATAAGTTCAAATGACATTTGAATATATATATATATATATGATATATGATATATATATGTGTGTGTATGGAATTTGAAGGGTTGAAAGATGGTTTGCAATTTTCCATGCATGTCTTGCAATTTTCCATGCATGGCTTAATTGTACTCATTAATCCCTCTTCTTTAATATATTATTTGAAATAATATATACACACACACAATCCACTCCAAAAATAACTTGAAGTGGCCGAACACTCCATCCATATTTCCTCCAAGTTTTCTTTCATTTTTGTAGGAGAAGGAAAGGAAAATCTCAATCTAAATATTCTAGTGTATATTTAGAGTGGATATAGATCGTCTAGTCGTGGACCTAATTCGGAGGCTCGAAGTGTTGAATCCATTTTGAGCAACGAGTGCTCTTGGAAGCTTGTAGATTGAGTCTACCCTTTTCAAGAGCCTAGTTGTTTATCATCTTGGTTGGAGCCATAAATCAATCTTTGAGATTGATAGGTAAAATTCTAAACATCCTATGGTTGTTTGAGTTCTTTGAATACTACACAAGTGCTCGGATTTCTTTTATTAAAAATTTTATATTTCCGCTGCGTTTTCGGGCACGAGTTAACCGATCCCCTTCAGTGGTATCAAAGCCTAGGTTACTCTTTTGTGTAGTATTTGTTGGATATTATGTTGAGGTCAATTTCTAACCGCATGAAAAAATCAATATTTTAACTTTTAGGGCAAATTTTATAAAAATTATTATTTTTTATTTTCGGGCAGCCCATGGCTGCCCCATTTTTTTAATAAAAAAATAAAAATTTTTTTGGCCGGAATCCGGCTACGGAGTTTCGGTGACGACTATGACGACTTGAGTTTTTCAAAAGGTGTTTTGGAATATCATGTGTCATAGGCCCTAAATTGTTAAATATATTATAGTTAATTTTTATGAAAAATTAAGCTTTATAATATGTTATTTTTCTCATAAAATAAATAGTTAAAGTGTGACTTTGATTATTTATAGTAAATTGTGATTTATGAGAAATTCAATTATAAATAAATTAATTTGAAAGTAAACAAAGGTGTTTGTTTATTTTGTTAATTTATTTTATAATTGTGGTGGTTAGTGATTGGACCAAGATATATAATATTTGATCAATTGATTATTGAGATAATTAATTGATGGTGTATGATATGTGATATTGTGCATGAAGGATGATTAAAAGCCCAAGACCAATTTGCTAGGTGTATGCTAGGATATTTTGTGTTGAATGGTTGTAATAATTATCAAATTACAAAGTGGGCTTGGTTTATGGCCCGTTCCCACCCCATGAGATGTATCCCTATTTTCCATGGATATTTTCATGTAAAATATTTGATAGCGGAAGTTCAAGATTGGAAGATGGTGGGCCATGATGAATTATGAAGATCCAAGACATGTAAATATTGGAAGCTTATGTAATTGTTGCATTTGCATCCCATGCATTCCCTAGGAATTGGACCTAGGCCCGTGTTTGGCTCACACGGGCCAAATAGTTTTTGGGGCGATTGATCATCCTTATTAATTAGTATGTGCGTTATTATTTTATAATAACAAAGTTGCATGAATCCGGCAAACATACGATCAAACATGGCGATCTTTAAAATTAATGATGAGACCTTTTTCAAAATTAAAAAAAACCCTCATTTTGAATTAGATTCAAAATTTATATCAAGCCCAAAAAGGGGAATTATAAATGTGTTTATAATTTCCATGTCTTCCATTGACAATGGATGCATGAAGAACGCTACCCGTATTCAATACTCGGCTCATATTATTGGGGGGGTTTTGGATGCCGGAAAGCTGTGACATCCATTGACATGGTGATGTGAACTACGTGGAACTCCCATGACTTCGGCTCATATTATTGGGGGAACTCATGGCGACCGTCCATTAAGGTTCGATAACGATGGGTAAGACTTGACACGTAAAGATGAACGACGTCATTTTATTGGGTCCTAATCAAGCGTGAGACAAAAGTTTACGTAAGGGTTGCATGGAGATGCAATTGGAAATTACCTTTTAGAAATTATGACTGGCTGATATTATTCGGGATCGTAATTGGCTAATTGGACCTTATGTACCTACTGAGGAAAGGAGTTTCCCGTTTTTACTAGAGGGTAGTAAAAATGTCAAAACAGTGGGAGTAAATATTTATAAAGTTAAAGTCCATACTTTATATCTTATTGAATATTTTAAAATAGTCATTGACATTTATCTGTTATTATTTTTCAGTACAAGTTTTGAAAATGTCATCAATTCGCAATCCGTTGTCTGCAATACTCGACAAACATTTACTGACTGGTCCAAATTACCTTGATTGGCTAAGAAATCAGAAAATCGTCTTGAACTCGGAAAGGATTGCATACACACTTGATGAGTCGCCCCCTGATACGGCTTCGACTGATTGTAGCCCTGAGGAGCTACAGATTTACAAGGATTGGTGTGACCATGACTTGAAAGCCAAGTGTTATATGCAGGCTTCTATGAATGATGAGCTTCAGCGACGTTTTGAGAGTGCAAAGCATGCTGCTGACATTAATTTGCATCTCAAAGAACTCTTTGGTGAACAAACACGCCCACTTCGACATGAGATTTTCAAGGAGCTAATCACTTTGCGCATGCGAGATGGGGCTTCGGTCCATGAGCATGGCCTGAAGTTGATTGGGCTCGTGGAGAAACTCGTTAGCATGAATCTTGTGCTACCAACTGAGTTGACCACAGACGTGTTGCTCTTGTCACTGCCTAGCCCATTTGATCCTTTTGTGGTGAATTTCAACATGAACAGGTTATATCCAACCCTTGAGGAGTAGGTTAACATGCTTGTTACGTTTGAATCCACAATCAAGAAAGAGAAGCCGGTTCTTTATGTGGGATCTTCATCTGGTTCAAAGAATAGACCACATGGGAAGGGAAAGAAGCGTTCCTTCCATGCTCCCAAAAAGAACGTGCCCTTGAAGAGGCAAGCTCCGAGTCCCGTTGTGGTAGCCACACCAGTTAAGGCTAACAAGACTAATGACGTCTGTCATCACTGTAAGAAACCTGGACATTGGAAACGTAATTGCAAGGAATATCTTGACCAGAATGGTTCTGGAAAAGGTATGTTCTACATTGAAGTAAACATTTCACTTAACTGTTCTTCTTGGGTATTGGATACCGGCTGTGGCTCACATCTCTGTAATGATTTGCAGGTGATTGCAAGAAGTAGGAGACTCAGAGATGGTGAGACCTTCTTGAGGATGGGCAATGGGGCAAGAGTTGCAGCCAAAGCTATTGGAGATGTTTACTTATTGTTGGACAATGATTTTAAATTATGTTTGAGAGATGTTTTGTTTGTACCAGATTTGGTGAAAAACATTGTTTCCATTTCTATGCTTGATAAAGATGGATATTCTTGTTTATTTGGCAAAGGTGTTTGCAATATTTACAAGAATGAATGTTTAATTGGTACAGGACAATTGGAAAATGATCTCTATAATTTAAAATTAAAAGATATTCCTATGTATAATGTCCAAGAGATATCAACAACATACAAAAGAAAACAAGATACTCTAAATCCAGCACACTTATGGCATGCTCGATTAGGTCATATATCTTTTAAAAGGATGAACAAGCTAGTGGGAGAAGACATGTTTGATATGTCGGATATTAATTCTCTTACTACTTGTGAACCCTGTCTAAAAGGAAAGATGACCAAAATTCCCTTTAAGGGCCATGTGGAGCGAGCCAAGGGACTGTTGGATTTGATCCATACAGATGTGTGTGGTCCACTTAGCATCACCACTAAGCACGGACATTCTTACTTCATTACCTTTACCGATGACTTCTCTAGGTATGGGTATGTGTATTTGATGAAATACAAATCTGAAGCTTTTGAAAAGTTCAAAGAATTCAGAAATAAAGTAGAAAAACAATTGGGACGAAGCATCAAGGCACTTCGATCGGATCAAGGTGGTGAGTACTTGAGTACTGAATTCCAAGAGTATCTTAGGGAGAATGGGATTCTCTCACAGTGGACTCCTCCTGGTACACCTCAGTTGAATGGTGTTTCAGAACGTCATAATCGAACTTTGATGGACATGGTTCGGTCTATGATGGGGTTCACGGAGTTGCCGCCATCCTTTTGGGAATATGCACTTGAGACAGCGGCACTGTTGTTGAACAATGTCCATTCAAAGGCAGTTGATAAGACACCATATGAGATATGGATGGGAAAATCTCCAAAGTATTCTTATCTAAGAATATGGGGATGCCCTGCTTATGTGAAGCAGATAGTGGGAGATAAATTGGATGCTCGATCCATTTTATGCTACTTCGTGGTATATCCAAGGAATTCAGTTGGATATTATTTCTATCATCCCAAAGAAACAAAGGTGTTTGTTTCTAGGAATGCAACCTTCTTGGAGAAGGAATTTCTATTGGATAGAAAATGGGAGATGATAGAACTCGAAGAAGTTCGAGAAATACCCACGATTGTGGAACCCACACCCGAACAACCAAGAGAGGAGATACAAGCTCCTAGAATATCCGAGAGGATCTCAAGACCACCTATGAGGTATGGTCTGCTTCTTGAAGAGGGCCATGATGAGCCTGACCATGGATGTGATCCAAGGACCTTCAAGAAAGCATTGTCTGATGCCGATTCATCCAAGTGGCTTGAAGCTATGAAATCTGAGATGAATTCCATGTATTCGAACCAAGTGTGGAATCTTGTGGATCCACCTGAAGGAATTGTTCCTATAGGGTGTAAATGGATTTACAAGAGGAAGCTTGGGACGGATGGGAAGGTTCTGACCTTCAAGGCTCGATTGGTGGCAAAAGGTTATACTCAAAGGCAAGGAGTTGACTTTGAAGAAACTTTTTCTCCAGTCGCAATGTTCAAGTCCATAAGGATATTTCTTGCCATTGCCGCATGGTATGACTATGAAATATGGCAGATGGATATGAAGACAGCTTTTCTTAATGGGGATATTAAGGAAAAAATTTACATGTCTCAACCTGAATGGTTCATATCTATCGGAAGTGAGCATAAAGTATGCAAACTTCAGAGATCTATCTATGGTCTCAAACAGGCATCTAGGAGCTGAAACCTCAGATTTGATGGTACAATCAAAGAGTTTGGGTTTACTAAGAATCCTGAGGAACCATGTGTGTATAAGAAGGTCAGTGGGAGTGCTGTGACATTCCTGGTACTTTATGTTGATGACATTCTACTAATTGGGAATGATGTAGGAATGTTGCAATCAACTAAAGTATAGTTATCGAGTAAGTTCTCGATGAAGGACTTGGGTGAAGAATCTTTTGTATTGGGAATACAAAACTATCGGGATAGATCGAAAAGATTGCTTGGTCTCACCCAGTCCACATACATTGATACCATCGTGAAGAGGTTCTCGATGGATGAGTCTAAGAGAGGACATCTACCAATGTGTCATGGCGTGTCTCTATCCAAGTCCATGTCTCCCAAGAATGATGCAGAAATAGAGACGATGACATGCATTCCATATGCATCTGCAATTGGTAGTATCATGTATGCGATGATATCTACACATCCTGACGTGGCCTTTGCACTTAGTGTTACAAGTAGATATCAATCGAGCCCTGGTCTTCCATACTGGAAAGCTGTGAAAGACATTCTCAAGTATTTGAGAAAGACTAAGAATATGTTCTTGGTTTATGGGGTGGAGAACTAAAATTGGAAGGCTATACCGACTCTAGCTTCCAAAGAGATATTGATGATTCGAAGTCAACTTCCGGTTTTATATTCATGCTCAATGGTGATGCTATTTGTTGGAAGAGTTCCAAGAAAAATAGCACTGCGGATTCAACCACTGAGGCAGAATATATTGCTGCATCCGATGCTGCAAAGGAAGCTGTTTGGATTTGGAATTTCGTCCGAGAGTTGGGCATTATTCCTAATGGAGTTGATCCAGTCCCGGTGTACTGCAAAAACACTGGTGCCGTTGCTCAGGCAAAAGAACCAAGGTCTCATCAGAAATCCAAACATGTACTGAAAAAATACCACATCATTCGGGAAATTGTGGAACGAGGAGATGTCTTGTTAGACAGAGTCGCCTCCGCAGATAATGTTGCTGATCCACTAACTAAGCCTTTACCAGGACCATTGTTAGAAAAGCATCGCGAATCAATGGGTTTGAAGAATATGGGTAGTTGGCTCTAGTGCAAGTGGGAGATTGTTAGAGTAGGTGCCCGTCGAGCCAATGTGTTGGCCGATGGTCCTAGAGAGAACTCTTGTATGACAATCTTTATTTTAATAATATTTGACATTATTTAATTTGGCACATCTTTATCTTTATACCCATGCAAGATGCATAGATAAAGCCCTTGAATATACAAATAGTAGAAAGAATATGAGATGGTCATGTGATTGCTATCATGAAACTCATATTTGGAATACTATATATTCTAAACTGTTCCTAGTCGATTCAGCCGCCATAAAGAAGGATAAAGGCCGCTCGAGCTTGAGACTAGTATTTGCGATGTGAGTACCATGTTTCATTGATAGGGGACATGGAGATGTCCAAGCATGCAAATAGGTGCTCCTTGTAGAGTGCACTGAACAACCCTCCCTAAAGGATTTTCCAAGTGGTTCTCACTTATCGAGTGGAGAAGTTCTAGTTTATGGTTGTACACCATTAGTCGTTATAACCCGGGACAACATGGAGACTCTATATGCTAGTGCTTCACTTTGACTTGTTTACCGACTCATCTGGGGTCATCAGGTGGCAATGTTGGGTGTTGTGACGAAACATATAGGAGTCAATGCATTGTAGTCGGGGATTCACCGCTTACCTACGGGTATGGATATCCTATGTTATATCATGCATACGTAGCTTGAAATCTCTGATCAGAGTAAGTGGTAATTAAGAAAGGAGTTTCTTGAATTACACTTTCGATGCAACTACGGCATGACACATAGTTATCGATTCAATGACAACTCTCGATAAACCAATGGTTGTCGAATCGGTCGGGATATATGAGTTGAAGGGACCGTACTGTACGCTAACCATAATTGATTGGTTCTTGCAGGCACTATCATTTGATACCTAGGGAGTCATGTAAGCAATGCTGCTAGATGTTTACATGACTGGTTGGGTACTATCAGACTTGAGTTTTCTGACGTTCTTATTATCAATGTGTTGATTAATAAGAATGGAGCTATATAGGGTATGCTCATATAAGGGACTTGTTGATCCTGAATCACATGGAGATGTGAACCCACTGCTAGTTGTATCATTGAACCATTGAGGGTCACACAAGTACTAGCTTTCTAGATCCCGTTGAGATTAAAATTAGTTCATTGTGTTGAACAACTTATAAAGGAGTTTATAAGTAAAATAAATTAGAAGTTTGACTTCTAAATTGGAGAATGAATGGAATAAGTAACTTTTAATTTGTGAATGTGTTCCAAGATTAAAAGTTGACTTAAAATAATTAGTTTATGAAAATGGTGATTTCTAAACTATTATTTTGAACTTAGTTAATTAATTCAAGTGTTGAATTAATTTAACACTAGTAGACATTTTAATGTACAAATAATTAGATTAATTCAAGTGTTGAATTAATTAAACACTATTGAGTCTAGTATAGCTCAAATTAATATAGTGTTATATAATTATTGATACTAGTGGACTTGAATGGGTTCAAGTTAAATTTAATTAATTGATTAAACTTAAATGGGTTTAGGTTTAATAATTAGTTAAAAATAAGTTCAAATGACAATTGAATATATATATTTATATATGTATATATATATAGGCGTGTATATATATATATATATATATGATATATATATGTGTGTGTATGGAATTTGAAGGGTTGAAAGATGGTTTGCAATTTTCCATGCATGTCTTGCAATTTTTCATGCATGGCTTAATTGTACTCATTAATCCCTCTTCTTTAATATATTATTTGGAATAATATATACACACACACAATCCACTCCAAAAATAACTTGAAGTGGCCGAACACTCCATCCATATTTCCTCCAAGTTTTCTTTCATTTTTGTAGGAGAAGGAAAGGAAAATCTCAATGAAAAATCCTTTAAATATTCTAGTGCATATTTAGAGTGGATATAGATCGTCTAGTCGTGGACCTAATTCGGAGGCTCGAAGTGTTGAATCCATTTTGAGCAAGGAGTGCTCTTGGAAGCTTGTAGATTGAGTCTACCCTTTTCAAGAGCCTATTTGTTTATCAACTTGGTTGGAGCCATAAATCAATCTTTGAGATTGATAGGTAAAATTCTAAACATCCTATGGTTGTTTGAGTTTTTTGAATACTACACAAGTGCTCGGATTTCTTTTATTAAAAATTTTATATTTCCGCTGCGTTTCCGGGCACGAGTTAACCGATCCCCTTCAAGAGCTGCAGAAGCAATTGCAAGATCTTCTTGATAAGGGTTACATTCGACCCAGTTTTTTGTCATGGGGAGCCCCAGTGCTTTTTGTCAAGAAGAAGGATGGTTCGATGCGGTTGTGTATCGATTACCGTCAGTTGAATCAAGTGACAGTGAAGAATAAGTATCCTCTTCCACGGATAGATGATCCCTTTGATCAATTGCAAGATACTTCTGTCTATTCGAAGATTGATCTTCGGTCTGCGTATCATCAGTTGCGAGTTCGGCAAGAGGATGTTCCTAAGACAGCATTTCGTACACGGTATGGACACTATGAGTTTCTAGTGATGCCGTTTGGTCTGAAGAATTCTCCAGCTATTTTTATGGATATGATGAACAGAGTGTTCCGCAAATTTCTGGATAAGTTCGTGGTAGTGTTCATTGATGATATCTTGGTTTATTCTTGCAACATGGATGAGCATTCCTATCATCTCTACACCGTACTTCAGGTCTTGAGAGAGAGACAGTTGTATGCAAAGTTGAGCAAGTGTGACTTCTGTATCAGCCGAGTTGTGTTCCTTGGTCATGTCATTTCTCAGGAGGGCGTATCTGTTGACCCCAGCAAGACAGAGGATATTTTGAATTGGTCACGTCCGACTACAGCTTCTGAGATTCGTAGTATCCTTGGTCTGGCAGGATACTACCGGCGTTTTGTAGAGAACTTCTCTTAGATAGCTAGGCCTTTGACACAACTAACAAAGAAAGATGCCTTTTTCGTGTGGTCTGATGCTTGTGAATACAGTTTCCGTGAGTTGAGACGTCGTTTGACGACAGCTCCAGTTCTTGCTTTGCCGTCTGGATCAAGTGGGTTTGTAGTCTTCACTGATGCTTCTCTCCAGGGTTTGGGGTGTGTGTTGACTCAGAATAGCCACGTGATTGCTTACGCTTCCAGACAGTTGAAGACTCGCGAGGAGAATTATCCCGTATATGATATAGAGCTTGCAGCCATTATCTTTGCTATGAAAATATGGCGTCACTATTTGTACGGAGAGCGATTCGAGATCTTTACCGATCATAAGAGTTTGAAGTATCTGTTCACTCAGGCTGAGTTGAACATGCGGCAGCGTCGTTGGATAGATCTGTTGAAGGATTATTATTTGGAGATCAAGTATCATCCAGGTTCTTTGAACCCTGTTGCTGATGCGCTTAGTCGCAAGGTCTATGTGTGTTCCCTTCGTACCAGTTTAGTTTCGAAGGCAGTTGAGGAGTGTTGTTCTTTGAGATTCACATTCCGTCATAAGAAAGAACATCAAGGAATTCATGTTTCTTCTGTGCTTGCAGAGCCAACCTTGTATCGACGAATCCGGGAAGCTCAGAATTTTGATCTGAGGACTCAGAAGTTAGCCCGTTTGGCAGAAAGTGGTAATACTTCTGGTTTCCATTTGCAAGGAGACGGTCTATTGTGTCTTTTTGGTCGAGTTGTAGTACCCGAGGATTCTGCTTTGAGGGATGAGATCCTATCGCAAGCTCACCGCAATCTATTCTCTGTACATCCAGGTAGCATGAAGATTTATAAGGATCTTCGCACTCGATTTTGGTGGAAAGGGATGAAGCGCAGTGTCTATCAGTTTGTATCCCGATGCCTTGTGTGTCAGTAGGAAAAGGCAGAGTTTAGATGACCCAGAGGGTTACTTCACAGCTTAGAGATTCCTGAGTGGAAGTGGGAGCATGTGACGATGGATTTTGTCACCCACTTGCCTATGTCTTCCAGGAATTATGATGCTATTTGGGTTGTCGTGGACCGATTATCGAAGTCAGCACATTTTCTTCCCTATAACCGCGATTATACCTTTGATAGGATGGCACAATTGTATGTACAGGAAATTTTTCGATTGCATGGAATTCGGTTGAGCATTTTCGGTGATAGAGATCCGAGATTCACCTCGAGATTTTGGGGTAGTTTTCAGCGAGCCCTTGGTACTAATTTTAGCTTGAGTACGGCTTATCATCCAGAGACGGATGGATAGTCCGAGCGTACTATTCGCACTTTAGAGGATATGCTTCGTGCAGCGGTGATGGATTTTGGTCCAGCGTGGCATGATCATTTACCATTGGTGGAGTTCACTTACACCAATAGTTTCCATCGCAGCATTGACATGGCACCATTTGAGGCTCTTTATGTACGATGTTGTCGTACACTTCTGTTTTGGGATGAGGTTGGCGAGCGTCAGGTTGAGGGTCCTCAGATGATTCAGCATATGACTGATGCAGTGGAGTTGATCCGACGCAGATTAAGGCGGCCCAGGATCGATAGGCTAGCTACGCAAACACTCACCGGAGGCCGTTACACTTCGAGGTAGGAGAGCATGTATTCTTGTGTGTGTCACCTTTCCGGAAGGTGATGAGGTTTGGTCGCAAGGGTAAGCTGACACCGAGATTTATTGGCCCTTTCAAGATTCTCGAGAAGGTTGGGAACGTGGCTTATCATCTAGCATTGCCACCAGATCTTTCGGGGATCCATGATGTGTTCCATGTGTCCTTGTTGAGACAGTACGTGGCGGATGAGTCGAATATTTTTCATCCGACTGAGGTGCAATTAGATCAGGATCTGTCGTATGTGGAGAGGCACTTACGGATTCTAGATAGGAAGGACAAGGTACTTTGTAACAAGCGTATACCATTGGTGATGGTACAGTGGCAGCTAGGGGTGCAAACGAACCGAATCGAGCCGAATAATGGTAAAATTTTAAGGCTCAAATTCGGCTCGATAAGAGTATATTCGAGTTCGAGCTCGATTCGATGTTGGATAATTTTAAATATTTTGGCTCGAGCTCGGCTCGAAATGAAGTTCAAGTTTGAGTTCGGCTCGAAATATTCGAACCTATTCGTGAACTATTCGGATATTATGGTTCGAAAAGCTCGAAATGTTCGAAAAAAGTTTGAAATGTATATATATTTATTATATAATTATATTATATTAATTAAATATTAAGGTTCGCAAAATATTCGCGTACTATCGAACAGTATAATTTCAGCTCGAGATCGGCTCGAAAAAAGTTCGAACATGTTCGAATTCGGCTGGAGTTCGATAAGCTCGAATACGAATCAAATATTTATCGAGCAAACTCGTAAAGCTCACGAACATGTTCAGTTCGTTTGCACCCCTAGTGGCAGCGCAGAGGTACGGAGGAAGCTACTTGGGAGTTAGAAAGCCGGATGCGAGCCGAGCACCCCAAGTTATTTTGAGATTTTGTACATCTTTGTATCAAGTTTTTACTTGTTCAGTTGTAATCAAGAACATTCGTGTTGAATCCTGTACTTTTCCTCTGACTTTAATTTCGAGGACGAAATTTCTTAAGTGAGGGAGAATGTAGTGACCCGTATCCATAATTAATGATTAATGAGTATATTAATCATGTGATCATGTTTTGAATCATTAATACATGATTAATGAAGTTTCGGTTGGATTAACGAACTTCAGAAATGGATTCAGAATGATCGGAAAAGGCCCAAAGGGTGACCAGGAATGGAAGCAACGTTCAGGAACAGAAGCAACGTTCTGGCAGCTATTGTCATCCGTGATGTCAGCAATATTACATCATTTTTTACGCACTTGATGGGATATCGAAAGCAACGATGGAGATCGGAATCAACGTTCGTCAAGCAGAACGGATGCAACGTTGAGGAACGGACGTTCCGTTCCATGTCTATATATATGAGGGCCGAGACTTCATTTGAGGCACACCAATTCCTCTCTTCTCTCTCAATTCTTAGGTCTTCTAACTCAGATATAGGGAGATCTAGGCGTCCTACCAGGATTTTGGAAGTGGCACAGCGATCTAGACGTTGTAGCGGAGCAGTAGCCTAGTTTTGAGGCTATCAACAACAAAGGGATAACGACGGACGCAAGTTTAGCTTTGGCTTCCTAAAAATATTTAGGAGTATGCATTAGCTTAGTTAAGGCTTTTAGAGCTTAATTATTGATGCATGGGTAATTGCATTGTAGTAGCAGTAGACTGGACTAGTAGGCTTGGAGTCTAGACTAGCGGAGCTAGGTTTTGACCAGCAGCTGTTAGAGGTACGTAAGTACTGACCGAGATAGCCGGCATGATATATTTGCATGTATGTTGCATGAGTATGTGCTATATTTTTTTATCATTTTTTAGCATGTTTTACTGCCTTAGCACATGCATGATATTACGTGTGACTGCAACCTGAGAGATGTGAGTCATTGATAGTCTCCATAGGGAACAGTGATCTCATTTTGGACTCGAGTCAGGCATGACAGTTTCCATATGGGACTTGTATCCTGGTTTAGATTTGGGTCAAGATGGGGTTGGCTTAGCCCTGATATAGAATATACGAGTACCCCGTAGAGTCGCTTTCTAGCCGGTACTTTATATTCCTGGTGCCATGAGCAAGTGTTTTACCTGGGATTTTAAATCATCTGTGTGCGCATATTTGTACTTATATCATTGCTTTCGTATTGAGCGTTCACGCCCCTGAGTTTGGGTATTGTGGTATACGTTGTGGCGGGGCAGGTTTGAGGCTGGACGGTCCAGACGGTTCTCAGCAGGATTGAGGATCTGAGAGTGTGAGGTTTTAGAGGGTAGGGATTTGTTTACCCTGAACCTTCGATTTGGTTGTATAATGATATTTATACACTTGTGTTATCGTCGGTTGTTTTATGCCGATTGAATTTGTTGTGTTTTTAATTATCCGCTCCTTACGCTTTTAGTTTTATTGCATGCGCTTAATTATAACTCTGATTAGATAGTGGATCCGGGTAGGGTCACTACATTCCTCCAAACTCTTCAAATTCTTTTTAATTATAGTACGCAACAAAGTTCCTAACTTCCTATTATCAAATTCAGTTTGACCATCCGTTTGAGGATGACATATAGTCGAAAACAGTAGTTTAGTACCAAGTTTGCATCATAATGTTTTCCAAAATTAGTTCAAGAAACGAGTATCTCTATCAGACACAATACTCCTAGGCATGCCATGCAATATAAAAATTTCATTAAAGAATAAATCCGCAACATGAGAAGCATCATCAGATTTATGACAAGCAATAAAATGAGCCATCTTAGAAAATTTATCAACCACTAGAAAAACAGAATCCCTCCCCTTCTTAGACCTTGGTAATCCTAAAACAAAATCCATAGAAATGTCTATCCATGGTTCACTAGGAACGGGAAGTGGACTATACAATTCATGTGGTTGTGTCTTAGACTTATCTTTCTTACAAGTCACACACCTCTCACAAATATGCTCAACATCATGCTTCATACGTGGCCAATAAAAATTTTCATGCAAAGTGTCATAAGTTTTAGCCACACCAAAATGTTCCATCAAAACACCCCCATGTGATTCCTTAACAAGTAACTCACGAATGGACGATTTAGGCACACACAACTTATCTTCCTTAAACAAGTATCCATAATGCACGAAAAATTTATCTTTTGTACCATGCAAACATGACGCATAAATCTCACCAAAATAAAGATCACTAGCATATAAATCTTTCACATACTCAAATCCTAAGAACTTAGAATCTATAGTAGATAAAAACACATACCTTCGTGATAGAGCATCCGCTACCACGTTTTTATTCCTTTGCTTGTACTTGATAATGTAGAGAAAAGTCTGTACAAACTCCATCCACTTGGCATGTATCTTGTTCAGCTTTTGTTGTCCTTTGAGATGTTTCAAAGATTCATGATTCATATGAATCACAAATTCTTTTGGCCTCAAATAATGCTGCGACGTTTCAAGCACACAAACCAAAGCATAGAACTCCTTGTCGTAGGTAGGATAATTCAATGCTGCTCCACTTTGCTTCTCACTGAAGTATGCAATCGGTCGTTCTCCTTGCATCAAGACACCTCCAATTCCTATGTCTGACGCATCACATTCAATTTCAAAAGTATTAGTAAAATCAGGCAATACAAGTAAAGGCGCATTAATTAATTTTTGCTTGATAATATTAAGAGACTTCTCTTGATCCTTGCCCCAATGGAATGAAACGTTCTTCTTGATCACCGTCATCATAGGTGCAGCCAAAGTGCTAAAATCTTTCACAAATCTCCTATAAAAACTTGCTAGACCATGAAAACTTCGAACTTGACCAATAGAAGTAGGCGTTGGCCAATCTCAAATTACACTTACCTTGTCCTCATCAATTTGACACCTTGAGCACTCACAACAAAACCAAGAAATACAAGCTCGTTTGTACAAAACACACTTTTTCAAGTTAGCATACAAGTAAGTGTTCAGTTTTTAGTGTGATTAGTACAATTTTCAAATGTTCAACATGCTCATTCAAACTTTTGCTATATACCAAAATATCATCAAAGTAAACCACCAAAAATTTTCCAATGTAAGCATGCAAAACATGATTCAACAACCTTATAAAAGTACTAGGTGCATTCGTTAAACCAAAGGGCATAACCAACTACTCATACAACCCATAATTAGTTTTAAAAGCAGTTTTCCATTCATCACCTTCTCTCATTCTAATTTGATGATAACCACTTTTAATATCAATTTTACTAAAAATGCTAGAACCATGCAATTCATCTAACATATCATCTAGTCTAGAAATATGATGCCTATACTTGATGGTAATGTTATTAATGGCTCTACAATCCACACACATTCTACATGAACCGTCTTTCTTAGGAACCAACAAAACAGGTACATCACAAAAAGACATAGACTCACGCACAAATCCCTTATCAAAAAATTCACTTACCTGCCTTTGTAGCTCTTTTGTTTCCGCCGGGTTACTCCTATAAGCTGGACGATTCGGCAATGCACTTCCGGGCACAAGATCAATTTGATGTTCAATTCCCCTCAAAGGTGGTAATCCTTGAGGTAAATCCTCCGGAAATAATTCTTCAAATTCCTGCAAGAGAGAAATAACACTGCTCGAAAGATTTCCGGCTATATCACTTGTGTTAAGGAGAATCTTTTTATAGAAAATCAACACAAGTGGAGTATGCACATGTAAAATCTCTCGCAACTCACTCTTTTGGGCCATGCATATTTTTTTTCGGCCTCTTTTTTAAAAATTTTTTCATCTTTTTCCCTCTCATTCTTTTTTTCTAAGGCCACCTCACTTTTTTGTTCGCTCTTTTTTTCGGCCTCTTCTCACTTTCTTTTTTTCAAATGGTCCTCCAACACTTTCTTTGGAGTCATAGGTAACGATACAATAGGCTCCTTTTTCAAGGTAAAAGAGTAACGATTTTTAAAACCATCTTGTATCACCCTCCTATCAAATTTCCACGGCCTACCCAACAAGATATGACAAGCTTGCTTAGGCACCACATCACACAACACTTCATCTACGTACTTACCAATGGAAAATGGTACCACCACTCGCTTATGCACTCTCACCTCCATACTATCATTAAACCATTGCAATTTATATGGTTGAGGATGCTTTATAGTAGGCAAACTCAACTTCTCCACAAGCTCATAACTCGATACATTAGTGCAACTAGCACCATCAATAATAACACTACACACTTTATTATTATTCACAAAGCATCTAGTATGGAATAAATTTTCTCTTTGATTTTCTGCCTCATCCTTTTGTTGCACATTCAAAATTCTCTTAGTCACCAATAATTCACCAATAACCGTATTATATCCCTCATCATCGGGATCCTCCAATGCAGGCATATCATCATAATTTTCCTCCTCACTCTCCGACTCAATCTCACCACCAACATTCATAATCATAATTCTTTTATTAGGACACTGACTAGAAATATGACCAACACCTTGACATCTAAAGCATTTGATATCTCTAGAACAATTAATAGGAGTTTCAGATTTACCTTGCACTCCTTGCTTTGGTGTTTCTTGCTTGGTGTCAAATTTTGGTTTGGACATTGGCTTGACATCATCTCGTTTAGCAACGTTTGGATGCCAAGGAGCAGAAGATCCTCCACCCGAGGACATTCGAACGCCACTCCTTCTATTGAGTTGTTGTTTCACTTTCATGACCAACTGTACCATCTCCTCAAGGTCGACACAATGTCGAAGTTCCACTTGGTCTTGAATCTCCCTATACAAACCACATGAAAATCAAGACATGGTTGCTTCGCAATCCTCCTCAATATTAGCTCAAATCATAGTAACTTCCAACTCCTTGAAGTAGTCTTCTACACTCCTTGAACCTTGCTTCAAATTCTGCCATCGCTTAAACATATCACGATAATAGTAATTAGTCACAAATCTCTTTTTCATGATTTGTTTCATCTCATCACATGTCTCAATAGGCCTCTCTCGATTCCTCCTCCTACAGATAACCAGTTGATCCCACCAGATAAGTGCATAATCCACAAACTCAACTACTGCCAACTTTATTTTTTTGAATCAGTATAGTTGTGGCATTCAAACACCGACTCCACTCTTATCTCCCACTTCAAATAATCCTCTGGATCAGATTTCTCTAAAACGAATAAATCTTTATCTTAATCCCATTAATATTTTCATCTTCTCTACCCCCATCAACGTATCTCCCACGCATTGTGATAAGTGTATTTTATACACTTGATTTATATATGATTTTAATTGTTAAATGTTTGTTTCGAGCAAATTTATGTGGGTGTTTTGTTGTTTTTGTGCTTGCAGAGAATTATTGAATTATTGTGGAAAAGAAAAGAAAAATAAAAAGAAAAGAAGAAAGAAAAGAATAAAAGAATAAATAGAAGAGGCTGTGAAGAAAGAAACGAGAGAAGTGAAATGGGCTTTCTTATTGGGCTTGGTAGAAATTGTTCGCGCCTAACTTAGTGCTGAAGAGAAGAATCCAATAGCGCTATCATGCAAGTTTTGTGGGAGTGAAGAATTGAAGTCAGAATTTTATGCGCGCCCGCCTGGCTATTTGGAGCGCCCGCGCGTGACGAGATTTCAGAGATTTTAATTATCGGGAAGGAAACTTTTATATTTTCTTGGGATTTTTGTTGTGCTTTTGTGCACGATATAAAATGGATTTCTTATCTGAAAAATGAAGGAGGAGGCAGCCACAATATTTTACATATCAGAGATAGGAATTGATCGTGATTTCTGGAAGAATTTTGGGCAGAAAATTGAAGAACAAAGATGGAGCTTGATCGACCGAACACGGCGTCGACGACGGATTTGTTTTTTACTTTTTATTTATTTCTGAATATTTTTGGATTTATGAATTATTGTTTTATTCAGAATTTTATTATGAACTAAATTTTTATAGTCTAGAGGTCGGATGGAACTTGGTGTAGACGCTTTCATGAATTTTTGATTTTATTGAATTGAGTTTCTTCTAGATTAATTGTTTTTTTCTAGAATTGATTGTCTTTTCAATTATCTGATCAATAATTGATTTGTTATATTTATTTGAAATCTGGCACTCGGGAGAGGAGATTTTGAATAGGACCAATAGAAAATACACTGTTTATTATTTATATAACTCGGGTGAGTATATAATGTTAACAGAGCTTTTAAAAAGAACATTGTTTTGAATTGATCACTACAAGTAGATTCTTAATAGGGATATTGAAATTTAATTATAGTTGATATATTTTATTCGGCAATCGGGAGAGGGAATAATACACTGAAGTGTTCTTGGCTATTAGTTGATTGAAATTCATGAAGATTAATTAATAAGGATTGATTGTTGTTGAAACCAGGTGAAATCTATACCTCTAGACCACTTTTCTCTGATTGATATTTATCTAAAAGTTGTGTGCGTGCTATTAAAACTCATTGATTATTTTATTTTATTCTGCAAAATTCTGAGATTTTGATTTTTTAGATAAAGTTTGGACTATTTTAATTACAAGAACTGAATATTTTCAATTTACTCTCTGTGGGAACGATACTTGATTCATTCACTATATTAAAACTTGATACTCATACGCTTGCGAGCATTTTTCACAACACATTGCTTCTCTCCTATTTCTCTCACCCTCTTGGTTTCGCCTATTCCATCACAAATTCTCACCCACACTTTCATCTTCCTTACTTTCCCTAGCTTCAATTTTATTTATTCTTTCATGCACCGTCACCAACTCAGCCCTCATCACTTCCCTCATCATTTTAGCTAAATCATCCATTTGACTATGGGAAAATTTTTGACTATTAGAATTCATTGTACCTGCAAGAAAATTGTTAGTAAAAAAATTACCTCACACAAATTTTCACACGTCACTCCAAAGAAAATTCACTCAATCACTCTTTTCTTTCCACTCAAAATTTATGTAGAAGGGCTTTTTGCTTTATGATTTTGTATCAAACTCACAAATCCAAAACTTGTAGACACTTGAAAGCTGACTCCCACGGGTTGTACAAAAATTAGACGAAGAAATTTATGGATACTTGAATTTTCTACTTGCACCCAAATATTGACGAAGACTAAATACTTCACCTCTAGTTATCTTGCTTCTCTATTTATTATCTTTTTTGAAGCTTTTCGGTCCTTCTATTATATTTTTTTGACCGACTTTTTTTTGAATTTTCTCGAGATAACTTGCAGCACAAGACACGAACAAAAAATAGACTCAGACGAAGAATGAAAGAAGAAGAACAAAGAACGCGAAGAACACGAAGAACAGATAAGATCAAAGAATTGAAACGATACTTACTTATCTCAAAACCTTGCTTTGATATCAATTGATATGAATTCTTATGAATGAAAGACAAACACTATTATAACGAATCGCACCCTTAATTCGAATACATAAGAAATCAAATATTTTTTCTCGACTTTTGAAATGAGTAACAGATTTGGATCTCCACCTCTAGTTGAACCCGTAACTAGCAACAGAAAATCATAATAGAAAACAATCAATAATTCAATTAGACCTTCAAAGGAACCTGTCTTTGACAGCCCAAGTTAAAATCAATTGACAAACGCCACAAAGTTTTGACACTTTGATAAGTTTGATTTGAATTAAAGCTAAAAGACTTAAGAAAAATTCTAGAGAGAATTTTAGTTTGAATAATCAATAATCTGTATTCTTAATTGTTATTCAAAATAATGAATAATTTTTGTAATTATAATAAAACTACAAAATAATAAAAGATATCGCAAAATATATCTAAAGATATAATAATATCTCCTAAAACTTTCTTAGTAGGAATAGTTATTTTTAATCTACCTGATAACCATATCTTTATTGACTGCAACATCCCTACATCATTCCCAATGAGTAGGATGTCATCAACGTAAAGCACTAAGAATGTCACAACATCCTTAACCACTTTCGTGTATACGCACGGTTTCTCCGGGTTCTTGATGAAACCAAAGTCCTTTATTGTTTCATCAAATTTCTGGTTCCAACTTCTTGATGCCTGTTTGAGACCATAAATTGATCTCTGAAGGTTGCATACCTTATGATCGCTTCCCATGGATGTGAATCCCTCGGGCTGCATCATATAGATCTCTTCCTTAATGTTTCCATTAAGAAATGCAGTCTTCACATCCATTTGCCATATCTCATAGTCATACCAAGCTGCTATGGCAATAAGGATTCTTATGGACTTGAACATTGCGACTGGTGAAAAAGTTTCATCATAGTCAACACCTTGTCTTTGAGTATAACCTTTTGCGACCAATCGTGCCTTGTAGGTCAGTACCTTACCATCAGGCCCAAGTTTTCTCTTGTAGATCTATTTACACCCTATTGGAACAATTCCATCGGGAGGATCTACTAAAGACCAAACTTGGTTTGTATGCATCGAGTCTATTTTCGACTGCATAGCTTCAAGCCATAAGTTCGAATCAGCATCAGAAATTGCTTCCTTGAAGTTTCTTGGATCACATCCAATGTCAGGTTCACTTTGATCCCCTTCAAGAAGCAGACCATATCGAATAGGAGGTCAAGAAGTCCTCTCGGATCTTTTAGGAAGAGGCGTGTCAATTATTGGTTCCTGAGGTGTGGGATCGTTATTTTGTATCTTGGATTCTTCTCGAATTTCTTCGAGTTCCATCATCTTGCCTTTCTTATCATGTAATAATTCCTTCTCCATGAAGGTGACATTCCTCGAAACAAACACTTTTGTTTCATTAGGATGATAGAAATAATATCCGATTAAATTCTTTGGATATCCTACAAAATAACATAAGGTGGATCGACTATCCAACTTATCTCCGACTGTCTGCTTCACATAAGCAGGACATCCCCAAATCCTTAAGTACGAATACTTAGGAGTTTTCCAGTCCATAATTCGTATGGAGTTTTGTTCACTGCTTTAGTGTGAACATTGTTTAACAACAATACCGTCGTTTCAAGTGCATAGCCCCAAAACGAAGGTGGGAGCTCAGTGAAGCTCATCATAGATCGAACCATGTCCAACAAAGTTCGATTGCGATGCTCCGAAACGCCATTTAGCTGAGGTTTCATAGGAGGAGTCCACTGAGAGAGAATCCCATTCTCTTTTAGATAGCCCAAAAACTCGGTACTTAAGTATTCTCCACCTTGATCTGATCGAAGTGCTTTAATACTCCTACCTAGTTTGTTTTCTACTTCAGCCTTGAATTCTTTGAACTTTTCAAATGATTCAGACTTATATTTCATCAAATATAAATACCTGTACCTAGAATAATCATCAGTAAAGGTAATGAAGTAGGTGTGACCATATTTAGTACCAATACTAAATTGGCCGCAAACATCTGTATGGATCAAATCCAACTGATTTTGACTACGCTCAGGTTTTCATTTGAAAGGAGTTTTATTCATTTTTTCTTTTAGGCAGGACTCATAAGTTGGTAGAGAGTTAATATCAGACATATCAAACATGCCCTCTCCCACTAGCTTGTTCATCCTCCTTGAGGAAATATGACCCAGCCTAGCATGCCAAAGGTTTGCCGGGTTTTGACTATCATTTTTTCTTTTATTTGTTGTTACCGGTTTATCAACATAATTAATTGGTATGTCTTTTAATTTTAAGTTATATAGATTGTTTTCAAGTTGTTTACATCCAATCAAACATTCATTCTTGTAAATATTGCAAATCTCATTCACAAAATTGCAAGAAAAACCATCTCTATCAAGCATAGAAACATAAATAATGTTTTTAACCAAATCTGGCACAAATAAAACATCTTTCAAAAACAACCTAAAACCGTTCTGCAAAACTAAATAAAGTTCTCCCACAACTTTGGCTTCAACTCTAGAACCATTTCCGAGCCTCAACTAGGTCTCACCCATCCTAAGCTTACGACTTCTTGTCATCACCTACAAATCATTGCAAATGTGAGATCCACATCTGGTATCCAATACCCAAGAAGTAGTATTAAGTGAAACATTTATTTCAATATAAAACATACCCTTTGCAGTTCGCAACTGCTCGAGATATTCTTTGCAGTTACGTTTCCAATGACCGGGTTTCTTGCAGTGATGGCAAACATCTTCATATTTGTTCACGTTTGAAGCCTTTGTCTTGTTCTTATTCTTGGGTCCAGTTTTCTTGGGTGGGGCAGAACGTTTCTTACCCTTTGCACTTGGTCCCTTCTTAGAGTTAGAAGAGGATCCTACCAAGAGTACCGGTTTATCCTTTTTTAATGTGGCCTCTTATGTGACAAGCATATTGACCATCTGTTCAAGGGTGACCTCTATCTTGTTCATATTGAAGTCCATCACAAAACCATCAAACGACGAAGGAAGAGAGAGAAGTAATAATTCCGCATTCAGTTCGTGCTCCAATGTCAGATCGAGTGTTACCAACTTTTCAATGAGCCCAATCATGTGTACCCCATGCTCACGGACCGAAGTACCATCTCGCATGCGGCATGTCATGAGCTCTTTGACAGTCGCATACCTCTCGGATCTCGACTGAGCTCCAAAAAGTTCCTTGAGCGCCTTGTGAATGTTAGCAGCATTCACTGCATCCTCAAATCGCCTCTGAAGTTCATCAGACATCGAAGCCTGCATGTAGCTTTTGGCCTTGATATCATGGTCCCACCATTTATCAAGTTTATCCAACTCTTCTGGACTCACATCAGTCGGGGCTTCCTTCGGAGGAGACTTTTCTAACACGTAGAAAGCCTTTTCCAAACTTAGAACAATCTTTAACTTACTGAACCATTCCGTATAGTTTGCGCCAGTCAGTTTGTTTTGTTCGAGAATAGAGTATAGTGGATTGCACGAATTCATCATAATGAAATACTGAAAAGAAACAAACAATAATCAGTGATTGCTTAATTAATTTACTAAGACATAAAATAAGGTGAGATTAATTTTATGAATCACACTCCCATTATTTTTACGATTTCACTACCCTCTAGTGAAAACGAGAAATTGGTTTCCTTAGTGGGAACATGGAGTACAATTGACAAACCATAGTCCCGAATAATATCAGCCAATCATAATTTTCAAAGGGTAGAGCCCAATTGCTTCCAAAGCAACCCCCATGTTTTTTACCTCATGTCCAATAAGAGCCCAATAATATGACGCCGTTTATTGTGACATGTCAAGATTACCCATCAATATTAAGTCGCCATGTGGATCCCCAATAATATGATCCAATCCCATGGGAGTTCCACCCAACTTACAACATGTGTCGATCCAATGTAGAGCTTTCCGACGAACGGGCCCCCCCATTAATATGAGCCGGACCATGCCCGCAGGTAGCATCTCATACATTGATCGTTGATGGAAAGTAGGAACATTTAAACAATATTTAAATTCCCTTTTGTTAATCTTGATATCAATTTTAAAACATATTTAAAATGAAGGATTTTAATTTTGAAAATTTGTCTCATCATTTAATATTTGTATGCTTGCGGTATTCATGCAATTTAGTCTAAACATGCATACAACAATAATATCAAATATTATATAAAGGATGATCGATGCCTAGATCTAATCGACCCGTGATTGCCAATTAAGAGTCTAAGTCCAATCCTAAGTGTTATGCAAGTATGCAATGCAATCCTATTACATTGAACTTCAAATTTACATTTCTTCGATCTTTATTTGTTGCTGGGCCCACCATTGTCTTCAAATCTTTATCCCTCACTAAGTCTAATAAATTTACAATAAATTTCGATGACAAGTAGGGGATACATATTTAAGGGTGGAAACGGGCCATAAACCAGACCCACTTTTATTACAAATTACAAATCAAATTTCGGCCATAAACCAAGCCCATTAATAAAACCCAACAACAATAATAAAAACCAAATGTAAATAACCTAACATACACCTAAAAAATTGGTCATGACAATAGATCATCCTTTTATCCAATAATTAATTCAATAATTAAATCATTGGATAACATGCAATGACAACATAATTAAAAAGATAAAATCAAATTTTATCTTATATCTCCATAAGATCATATCTTATTATCAATTGTACCAAAATAATTAATTTTATAAAATCTAATTTAACGGATAAAACTTATAAATTTTTCAAAAATTCAAATTTATCCAAAAATCAATTTTAAAAATTTTGGACTCAAATAATTTGACCCGATGCCTCGTGGTTTAATCAAAACAATTTTTGATCGAACCAAAAACTAAAATTTCAAAAATTTAAAACTCTAAAAAAAAATCAATTTTTAATTTTTCGGGCTGCCCGGGAACGCGCCCCAACGTGGGGCATGGGCAGCCCGTCGCTGCACTGGGCAGCGATCATCGCTGCCCGTGTTGCCCATAAAATTTAATTTTAAAAATTTTGTTTTGTTTTTCAAAAACCGAGGCCAAAATTTTGTACAATCGATAAATTTTAATCGTTTGATCTGAGAACAACCTGTCTCTGATACCACTGTTGGAACACGTTTTCAGATCAGTCAGATATGATACCCGGAGCAGCGGAAGTTTAAAAATTTTTCTTTTCTGATATGGAACGATTCCATATCATGGTATCAAATCCTTACGATTAAAATAAACAAGTAAAATAATAATAACAATTATAATTTTACCTCTTCAAGATATGGCTTGAACTATGGACTCCAACAGATTAAATTTGCTCTTGTTGTAGATCCCATGAACCGATGACTCACTCGATCAACTCCTGAATTAGGTTCACGAATAGAAAACTGAAACCCTCTGATTGATTGCACTAGAAATCAATCAGATGTTTATCGAAGAGATTTACAAATTTGATCTGTCAATTCAGAATGTCATTTTCGAAAAATCACAGACTGAATTCTCTCACAAAAGGGAGACAGAGTTCGAAAATTCTCCTTAGAATTAATCTAGGATTTTCGAAAACTGTAGATGTGTCTGTGTCTGTTTCGAAAAACCCATCAACTCCTATACTTAATTTCTGTACTGGACTAATTATATGTCTAATAGGACACTTACACCTTAGGGCCCATTAGTCATAACTTAAGCCCAACAAGCCAAGTCTGTTATTATAGAAATTAATATAAAATTTATCATGACTCCGATTGATAAACTAATTTCACCAATGTGCACAGAAACCATTTCTGCACCTTTTAAAATCAAGATAATTTTTCTAAATCCGAATTCAGTGATTTTCAAAAATGCCCATCCCTATGTCATTTTAGGAAATTCCACACCTTTTAGTTAAGAAGTCCAACTTCTCTTTCGCCAAATTTAACTCTTTAAATTCAACTATCTCAATGGGGATTAGAAATCCATTACTTGTGTAACCCTCAATGGTTCAGGGATACATCTATCCGTGGGCTCACAACTCCTTGTGACTCGGAACAACAATTTCCGACTTACCCATCGAATCATGGTAAGAGCGCCTAGCAACATCGCCCCATGATTCCCTAGGTATGACTGATAGTGCCTGTAAGAACCAGTAGGTTTTGGTTAGCGTACAGTACGGTCCCTTCATACATATATCCCGATCGAATCAACAACCATTGGTACATCGAGAGTCGTTTCAGATTCGATAACTATACAATGCATCTTGAAGATCAAATAGTGACATCGCATGTGCTACTAGGAAACCAAGTAACCTAAAGCACATCATGTACTCTGGCCAGAGATTTGTCACACTAATATCTCCTCAAATCGCATAGGATATCCACACTCGAAAGCGTGTGATGAATCCTTGACAACAAAGCATTGACTCCTATATGTGTCGTAACTGTACCCAATCTCGATACCTAATGACCCTCATAGAGTCGGTAAACGAGTCAAAGTACAGTACTAACATATAGAGTCTCCATGATGTTTCAAGTAGTAAGGACTAATGGTGTACAACCAAAACCGCGGACTTATCCACTCAATTAATGATAACCACTTGGAAAGTCCGAATAGAGTAGTTCGATCATCCATCATATGAATATCCATTTCCCTGCTTCGAACATCTCTATGTTCTATACCAATGAAACGTGGTACTAGGCATCGCAAATGCTAGTCTCAATCTCGAGCGATCCTTATCCTTATTAGCGGATGGCTCAATTGACTAGGAACTATTTAGAATATACAGTGATTATAAGATGTGTTTCATGATAGTCATTCAATTCTACTATCACATCTTACATGCACTGTAGTATATTCAAGGTCTTTATCTAAACATCGTATAGTACGTCACAACATAATAATATGATAAAAGATAAAGTAAATGCCAATATAAAAGTGTAAATTATATTAAACCAAGATTGTTTACACATTGAGTCACAAAAGCCCTTAGCCACAATTTGGCTAACCGGGCACCCACTCTTTCAAAACCATGTATTGAACAAAGTGCCCTGAGTGCAGAAGTGAATAAAGATATAACCAAGTTATGGCATATTAGACTTGGAGACATCAGTGAAAGGGGAATGGTTGAGTTAAACAAGCAAGGAGTTTTTGGTAAGGACCACATAAGCAAGCTGGATTTCTGTGAACATTGTGTACTGGGGAAGCAAACTAGAGTGAAATTCAAAAGAGCTAAGAACAGGACTAAAAGTACATTGGATTATATACAATCTGATGTATTGGGGCCTGCAAGAACTCAGACACATGGTGGTTCTAGATACTTCATAACATTCATGATGTTGGTGTGTTTATTTGTGCATGAGGCATTTCATGATTCTTGATATGGTTTTGAGTGTGAAGGTATACTATTGCTTATGAGAAATATTTTAAAACTTTCTAATTCTTGCTTGGTTTTTGTAGATAAGAGGCAAGATTTGAGGACAAATCTTTTTGAAGAAGACGAGTCTGATATAAATCTAGAAGGCGCTCAAAGATTCATATTGTTCCAAGAATTTTCCCGTGATTTGCCGTCAAGAATTGAAGGATTTGGGATCCATGGAAATTTAGTTGAAAAACAAGGAAATAACTTTGGATATTATTGTGATATTTTCCAAGACCAAAAACATCAAGGAAGTGAAGAAAATATTGAAGAAAAGTAAAACATACAAAGCTGGGTTCGAAGCTACTGCGCGCCCGCGCCATACAGATGCGCGCCCGCACTGCCGAGTGAAGCTTTTACGAAATCTTGCGAACGTGAAGCGCGCCCGCTCCACATTATCCGCGCCCGCGTCGTTCCTGTGCAAGGCCAGCGCTCCCGCGCGTCCGAGATTTTCACACACCGAAGGTGTTTGTGTGTGTTCGGGGATTTTTGATATATTTTGTTATATTGTGTTATTTTGAGTCTTATAATTCTATTAAAAAACTTCTAGATGATATCTTTGATATCTTTAGATATATTTTGCATTATCTTTATGATTTTGGAATTATAATCCATCTTTAGTCTAATTCTATTAGGATTCGTAGTTTATTTCTTCTATATATTGTAAACTTCTCATTCATGAGAGACACTTAATTATGATTTATTGAATTATTGATTTATATCAATTCTTAAAATTTTTTCTAGAATTTTTCCAAAGCTTTTCTTTGTTTTTATCAAATCAAACTTATCAAAGTTTAACAACTTTGTGGAGTTTGTCAATTGGTTATCTTCTTGGATTGATAGAAACAAGTTTTTTGAAGGTTCCGTTGTGATTGATTATTTTCTTCTCGTGATTATCTGTTGCTAGTTTTGTTGTAAACTAGAGATGGATTTCTGAAACTTACTTGTTAAAAAGATTGGGTGATGCGATCATGGATGGTTCGCGTGTTGATCGAGTGACTAAGGATCAGTTGGAAATGCCAAGAGGACAAGTTAGGAGAGGCCGAGCTCAGAAGTTCAAGGAAGCACTTCAATCCTTGATGTTGACATCACCAGAGGGCGTCGGATTTCTTGATATTCAATTTGAGGGATGTTATAATCTTATTGAGGTAAAAGGAGGTTAAGAAAGTGAAGAAATTCAAGACCAAGGTCGAAGCTGCGGCGCACCCGCGCCTTGTTTTTGCGAAGTAGCCACGCGCCCGCACGTACGAGTGCCAAATTGACGAAGATTTTGCGAAAATTCTGCGCGCCCGCGCCGTTAACTACGCAGCTTCTGCGCGCCCGCAACATCTTAGCGCGCCCGCGCCGATGAATTTTATATGCACCAAAGATGTTTGTGTGTGTGTTCGAGAATCTTAATATTTTGGCATTATTTTACTTATTATAGGTCTTTTATTTCTACTAGGAAACTTTAGGATATATATTTGATATCTTTTTGATTTATTTTGCGTTTTCTTTCAATATTTTGGGTTGTAATATAAATACTACAATATTCATTAATTTTAATAACAATTAAGATTTTCAGATTATTGATTATTCAATATATAAAATTTTCTCTAAAATTTTATTGAAGCTTTGTGCTTTATTCAAAATCAAACTTATCAAAGTTCTTCAACTTTGTGGCGTTTTTCAATCTATTTTCACTTGTATTGTCAAAGACAGGTTCCTTTGAAGGTCTAATTGAATTATTGATTGTTTTCTATCTTGATTCTCTGTTGCTAGTTACAGGTTCAACTAGAGGTGGAGATCCAAATCTGTTACTTGTTTCAAAAGTCGGGACAAAATATTTGATTTCTTTTGTATTCGAATTGATGGTGCGATTCGCTATAATCGTTCTTGCCTTTCATTCATAAGAATTCATATCAGTTGGTATCAAATCCAAGGTTTTGAATCAAGTTAGTATCTTATCTTTTTTCGTTTTTCGTTTTTCGTGTTCTTCGTTATTCATCTTTCGTTCTTCATTTGAGTCTATTCTATTTCAAATTTCTAAGTCGTTTTTGTGTCAATCTTGTCGCCCAAGTTTTTTGTATCTTGTGCTACAAGTTATCTCGAAAAAAAAGTAAAAAAAAAAATAAAAAAAATAATAGATAATTAAAAAAAAAGCTTCAAAAAAAATATATTGAAGAAGCAAGATAGCTTGTGGTCAATTAATTCTTTTTCTCTTGTTCATCCTTGGGTGCAAGTCAGAAATTCAAGTCCATAAATTTCTTCTTGTTTTTGTGCAACCCATGGGAGTCAGTTTTCAAGCGTCTACAAGTTTTGGGATTTGTGAGTTTGATACAAAATCATAAAGCAAAAAGCCCTTCGACATAAATTTTGAGTGGAAAGAAAAGAGTGATTGAGTGAATTTTTTTTGGGGTGAATTGTAAGAATTTGTTAGGTAATTTTATTACTAACCGTTTCTTGCAGGTACAATGAGTTCAAATAAAGAAGGAGAGGATAATTCTAGCCAAGGGTTTTCCAAGACCCAAATAGATTATTTGTCTAAGATGGTGATGGAAGCAATGAGGGCTGAATTGGAGACGGTGCATGAGAGGATAAGTAAACTTGAAGTTGGTGGTAGTGAGGATAAAGAAAGTTTTGGTGAAAATTGGGGTAGAAATAGGAGGGATCATGAGGGTGAAGGAAATAGAAGGGGAGAAATGAGAGGGAGATACATTGAAGGGGTCGAGAAGATGGGAATATTAGTGGGATTAAGATGAAAATTCCTCCATTCCATGGGAAATCTTATCCGAAGGCTTATTTAGAGTGGGAGATGAGAGTAGAATCTGTGTTTGATTGCCACAACTACAATGATGCGAAAAAATAAAATTGGCGGTTGTTGAGTTTGTGTATTATGCTGTCATTTGGTGGGATTAATTTGTTACTTCTAGGAGAAGGAATCGAGAGCGTCCTATAAAGACATGGGATGAGATGAAACAAATTTTGCGGAAGAGATTTGTGCCGAATTATTACCATCGTGATATGTTTAGGCGGCTGCAGAATTTGAAGCAAGGCTCCAAGAGTGTTGAAGATTATTTTCAAAGAATTGGAAGTCACTATAATTCGAGCTAACATTGAGGGGGATCGTGAAGCAACCATGGCTAGTTTCTCATGTGGGTTGAATAAGGAGATTCAAGACCAGGTGGAGCTTAGACATTGCATGGATCTTGAAGAGATGATGCAAATTGCCATGAAAGTGGAACAACAATTCAAGAGGAGAGGAATGAGACGAAATCCTACAGCTGGAGTTCCATCAAATTCTTGGCATCCAAACGTTGAAAAACGAGAGGATATCAAACCATGGTACACGACAAAAACTGATAACAATAAAGAGACACCAGAGAAAGGGGTGAAAGGTAAACCTGAAACTCCTATTAATCGTTCTAGAGATATCAAATGCTTTAGATGTCAAGGGGTTGGTCATATTGGTAGTCAGTGTCCTAATAAAAAAAATTATTATTTTGAATGCTTGTGGTGAGTTTGAGTCGGAAAGTGAGGAGGAGGATTATGGTGATATGCCTACATTGGAGGATCCCGATGATGAGGGATATGATGCGGTTGTTGGGGAATTGTTGGTGAATATGAGAGTTTTGAATATGCAAAAAAAAGAGGATGAGGAAAATCAAACAGAAAATTTATTTCATACTAGATGCTTTGTGAAAAATAAAGTGTGTAGTGTCATTATTGATGGGGGGAGTTGTACTAATATAGCGAATTATGAGCTTGTAGAGAAGTTGAGTTTGCCTACTATAAAGCATCCCCAACCATATAAATTGCAATGATTTAATGACAGTTCGGAGGTGAGAGTGCATAAGCAAGTGGTGGTACCGTTTTCCATTGGTAAGTACGTAGATGAAGTGTTGTGTGATGTGGTGCCTATGCAAGCTTGTTATATCTTGTTGGCTAGACCGTGGCAATTTGATAGGAGGGTCATACGTGATGGGTTTAAAAATCGATATTCTTTTACAATGAAAAAAGATTCTGTTGTATTATTGCCTATGACTCCAAAGCAAGTGTTGGAGGATCATTTGAAAAAAAGAAAGAAAGAAGAGGCCGAAAAAAAGAGTGAAGCCCGAAAGTGAGATGACCTTAGAAAAAAAGATTGAGAGAAAAAAAGATGAAAAAAATTGAGAAGAAAAAGGCCGATAAAAAAAATATTTATGACCCAAAAGAGTGAGTTGCGAGAGATTTTACATGTGCATACTCCACTTGTGTTAATTTTTTATAAGGAGATTCTCCTTAACACAAGTGATATAGCCGAAAATCTTCCGAGCAGTGTTGTTTCTCTCTTGCAGGAATTTGAAGAATTATTTCTGGATGATCTACCTCAAGGATTACCACCTTTGAGGGGAATTGAGCATCAAATTGATCTTGTGCCCGAAAGTGCATTGCCGAATTGTCCAGTTATTAAAATGGCTTAATTTGGGGGAAAATGGAATACTATACATATATACTTAAAAATACTAAAATTTTCATAAAATAATACCTTAAAATAATATTTTAAAGTCTATAAAATCCCATAAAATATTTTGGATGAAAGTCCAACATTTCGTTCGTCCACGGTCACGCCTACGCGATCGCAAAATAACATTTCTCAAATAAATTCATAAATTGCAACATAACTGGTTAAATGTCGTAATAACATTTAAAACATACAGATAAATCACATAATTCACATAATAACATATTAAAGTCATTTAACACCTTTTTAATTTATTTTAAAATTATTAAATCCCCTAGTTATGTATACGGATTTACGTGGCGAATTTCTGGGCGTTACAATTCTCTCTTCCTTAAATGAAATTTCGTCATCAAAATTTGATTTAACTTAGTCTTCTAATAACACATGACTAAACTATTTAAAAATAATTTTCAAACTTAAATCCCAAAAAAAAAACTTATTTTGCATACCTAAAATTTAACTTAAATCTCAAAAATCCTAACTTGTCAAACTTACATTTAAAAATCATAATTTAATCTATAAATTTAAATATCAAACTTACATCTCATAATTTATCAAAGTTAGTTTTCTAAACGTATATCATTCTCGTCATCCTCCCGTGTAACACGTCTAAGAAACATACTGTAATTTTCATAAATTATCCACATAACCGCATTACATAACTAAGTGTTTTTTTTTTTAATTTTAAGACTGTCATAACTTAAAATTCCCATTTTCATAAATCATTAAAACAAAAATCATGTGTCTCATGCATAAAACATAATTTAAAACATTTAAAACTTACAGAATGACAGTGCGGCTTCTGAGCTCCGTGTAGCAGGCTAGTCACCCTCCAAGGACCATGACTCTGATACCTGATAGGAGTCGTTTTTGTGCGTTATTTTGCATGTTTTGTGTTTGTTTTGCATTCATTTCGGTTACGTTGTGTCTGTTCCTTACCATTCTTGTTCTGTTTTGTTGTTTTATTGTGTTTGTAGTCACTCCTCTGGTTTATTTATTTGTACTGCAGAAAATCACTAAGAAATGCTGATTTATAGTGAGAAGGCGTTGCACGCATGCGGCCGTGAGGAAAGCAAGAGAAGGGCTTTGTATTTCTGGAAAAAGACAAGGCGCTCGGGCGGCACTTTTCTACCGCCCGCGCATCACTCCCGTTTAAAGAAAAACCCTCGAGGCAGAGCTCAGGCGCTCGGGCGGCACTTTTCTACCGCCCGCGCGCACTCCCGTTTGAAGAAAAACCCTCAAGGCAGAGCTCAGGCGCTCGGGCGGCACTTTTCTACCGCCCGCGCGCACTCCCGTTTGAAGAAAAACCCTCGAGGCAGAGCTCAGGCGCCCGGGCGGCTCTTTTTTACCGCTCGGGCGCCTGCACGTAATTTTGGGAAATATTTTATTTCGGGTAATTGGTTTGATGAGGACTCTTGGGCCATATAAATAGGATGTTATTAAACAGTTTTGAGGGTTGGACATATGCACAGAGACAGGAGGAGGCGGCTCTGAATATTGAAGATTTCTCATCTCCGTTGGGATTTTTTCTCTTCATCTTTTCTGAATTTTTATGTTAAGCATTGTTTTTAGATTGAATTTTATAATGACGTTCAGTAGCTAAACTTATATTTTGTTGGAATCAAGGGGATCCGAACCCCGAAACACTGTAGTGTGATTGAATCACCGGACGTATTGAGATTTGATTTATGTTATAATTGATTTTATCATGTGTTTTTCTCTATGTTGATGATTAGCTACCCTTAACATAGATTCGTAAATTGTGAATTGCTGTCGAGAGATAGGTTCATAATTAGGACGAATGATAGAATCCATGGACTTAAAATATGCATAGAGATATGGTATTTAGTACATGTTGATAGCCATAGGCCACCAGGTTGAAAGCTGTAGAATTCATAGAACGCAAAACAATCGGTCGTGATAAATAATTAGAGAGATTTAATTGTTTCACTTATTTGATTAGTTTGGCATAACCTCGAGAGAGAGTGTCAATGTTACAGGGATTTCTGTCAAACTTATGCGCATTAATTAAGTTCCAATCGTCCAGTTCAATTAGCGGGAAGGTGAACCGAAGTTCCAACAAAATACTTTCAAATTGTTATTTCTTTTAGTGGTGCAAATTGGTTTCGTGATTGTGAAATTTAAAATTATTTACATTGAGTTCTTAGTGTTAAATGTTAGATAGAATCCAAAATCAAATTTTTGATACTTTATGTAGTTAAAAATCAAAGAAACAAATTATTATCGTTTGGTCCCTGAGGAAGATACTCGTACTCAGTATATCTTATTATAACTTGAATCGTGCACTTGCGATTATTTCGACTGAAATTGAGAGATTTTTAGAGCAAATTTAAGTGTTAGTATTCCGTCGATCAAGTTTTTGGCGCCATTGCCGGGGACTATTGAGATTTTAATTTGTTTTATTTGGTTTTTCTCTATTACAATTTTAATCACTCTTTTCCATTTGTGAACTGCAGGATTCTCTTGCAGTGCATGCGACACTCATCTGAAGAATTAGTGCCTTTTGATCCAGAAATCGAGAGAACTTTTCACAGAAGAAGAAGAAGGCAACAACAAGAATAAATGGAAGAAGAACAAGAACAAGAACAACCAGTTTACAGATCCATGATGGATCTCGCCTTACCAAACATCGAAAGTTCTAGACCAAGCATCACCAGGCCAACTGTAGCGGCAAATCACTTTGAGATAAAACCTGCTATTCTTCAAATGATTCAGAACACACTTCAATTTGGCGGGACTGTCATTGATGAACCCTATGTGCACCTCACAAATTTTCTGGAAATTTGTGATACATTCAAGATACAGGGAGTTTCTGATGACGCTATTCGTTTGCGTTTATTCCCTTTTTCACTACGAGATAAGGCGAAAGCATGGCTGACAAATTTACCTGCAGGTTCCATCATGACTTGGGATGATCTGGAAAAATCTTTCCTCACCAAATACTTTCCACCATCTAAGTCAATGAAACTAAGAACTGACATCACAACTTTTTCCCAAGGAGAACAGGAAACATTTTATGAAGCATGGGAGCGCTACAAAGATCTACTAAGGAGATGTCCACACCACCAATTACCAGATGGTCTTATGACACAAACTTTTTATTATGGTCTTTCTCACTCTAATCGTACCATGTTAGATACAGCTGCAGGTGGAAATTTACTGCAAAAATCATCAAAGGATGGTTATGAATTAATTGAGGAAATGGCATCTATTAGCTATCACCCTTTATCTGAAAGAAGTGAAGCCCGAAAATCTAATGGGATTCATCAGGTTGATGCATTCACATCAGTGGCCGCTCAACTTGAAGTCATGAACAAGAGAATTGAGGAACTGAGTATAGAAAACTCTGTGATGCGAGTTCAAGAAGTATGGTGTGAAAAATGTGGTGCAGAACATTTCACGAAAGACTGTCAAACATTTTCTCAACCAGAGGGAGTTATGGCAAGTCATATGGGAAATCAAAATCGCCCAAGGAATGACCCATTCTCGAACTTCTATAATCCAGGGTGGAGACAACATCCAAATTTCTCATGGAGTGGACAGAACAATAAGCCATATGGGAATCAGAACTACGACAAACAGCCTCAAGAAGGAAAATCGAGTTTAGAGCAGATGATGCAGCAATTCATATCATCTACTGAAACCCGGATGCAGAATCAAGATGCTTCAATAAAGAATCAAGAGAATCAGATAGGGAAATTGGCCAAAACAATTTCCAGCAGAGATCAGGGTACCTTGTCGAGTGACACGGAGAAGAATCCGAAGGAGCAGGTAAAAGCAATCAAACTGAGGAGTGGGAAGATAGTAGAGCCTGCACCACAGGTCGAGAAAGAGCCAGAATTGGATACATCAACAAGAATTGCAGGTAAGTCATCTATCCCAACACTTTCACCCACTTCACAAGAAAAAATTGTTGTGCCACCACCTTTTCCTGCAGCCCTGAAGAAGGCAAAACTAGATTCTCAGTTTGGAAAATTCCTAGAAGTATTCAAGAAATTGAATATTAATATTCCCTTTGCCGATGCACTAATGCAAATGCCAAGTTATGCAAAGTTCTTGAAAGAGATCCTCTCCAACAAGAGGAAACTGGAGGAGCATGCAATGATTAGTCTGACTGAGAATTGCTCAGCATTGGTGCAAAATAAAATCCCATTAAAGCAAAAAGATCCAGGGAGTTTCTCTATCCCTTGTGTGATTAATGATATTCAATTTCATAAAGCTTTATGTGATTTGGGTGCTAGTATAAATCTAATGCCTTACTCTGTGTTCAGGAAATTGAGCTTGGGAGAACCAAAGTCCACCAGAATGTCGTTACAACTGGCAGACAGGTCCATCAAATATCCACGGGGGATAATCGAGGACGTGCTTGTAAAAGTGGACAAATTCATCTTCCCCGTGGACTTCGTGGTGTTAGATATGGAAGAGGATTTGAACATGCCACTCATATTGGGTAGACCCTTCCTGGCGACAGGAAAGGCATTAATAGATGTCCAGAAGGGGGAGTTGCTGTTAAGAGTGGGAGAAGAGAAAATTTCGTTTGACGTTTTTAATGCTTTAAAATTTTCTCAGAATAATGAAGAATGTTTTCAACTGGATGTAGTGGACTCACTGTTATTTGATTATGTGCAGGATACTTTTCTGGAACCATTAGAAGCTGCACTTATCTCTGAGCAAGTGGATGTTCTCAGTGATGGAATTGAAGAGTTGACCGCATATTTCAATGACAACCAGTCATGGAGAAGAGGTGGAAAGTTTAGACTTGAAGACCTTGGTGACCAGAAGGATTTAGTTCTCCAGAAACCAAGCCTTGAGGAACCACCTATTGTGGAATTGAAACCATTACCTGTCCATCTCAAATACATGTTTTTAGGTGAGAATGATAAGTTACCTGTTATAATATCTTCCTTTTTGACAGGTGAGATGGAGGCCAGACTAATGGAGGTTCTCAAGAAACACAAGAGTGTGTTTGCCTGGAAAGTGGCGGATATCAAAGGAATCAATCCATCCTTATGCATGCACAATATTTTAATGGAAGAGAACATCAACCCATTGGTTCAACCACAAAGGAGATTGAATCCAAAAATGCAGGAAGTTGTAAAAGCTGAAATGATCAAACTTCTGGATACAGGTATCATTTATCCTATATCTGATAGTCCATGGGTGAGTCCGGTGCAGTGTGTACCAAAGAAGGGGGGAATTACTGTCATACAGAATGAGAAAATGAACTGATACCCAATAGGACAGTTACAGGTTGGCGTGTGTGCATAGACTATAGAAAACTAAATGACGCAAACCGTAAGGATCATTTTCCCCTTCCCTTCATTGATCAAATGCCAGAGAGACTGACTGGGTATGAGTTTTACTTTTTTTTAGATGGGTATTCGGGATACAATCAAATAGCGATTGCACCTGAAGACCAGGATAAAACGACTTTCACTTGCCCATATGGTACGTTTGCCTATAGACGTATGACTTTCGGGTTATGTAACGCTCCTGCTACTTTTCAGAGGTGCATGACTGCCATTTTTTATGATATGGTCGAAAAAATTTTAGAAATTTTCATGGATGATTTCTCTATTTTCGGTAAATCTTTTGATGCATGTCTGCATAACTTGAATTCTGTTTTAATGAGATGCGAGGAGACAAATTTGGTACTGAACTGGGAGAAGTGCCATTTCATGGTGACAGAAGGTATAGTATTGGGTCACTGAATTTCTGAGCAGGGGATCGAGGTGGACAAATCCAAGGTGCACGTTATTCAAAATTTGCCTCCACCTACGACAGTCAAGGGAGTCAGAAGTTTCCTGGGCCATGCCGGCTTCTATTGGCAGGTTATTAAGGATTTTTCAAAAATTTCCAAACCTCTTTCTTCTTTGCTAATGAAAGATGCCCCTTTTGACTTTGATTCAAATTGTTTGCAGGCCTTTGAAGTGTTGAGAGAAAGACTGGTGACTGCACCAATACTTACATCACCGAACTGGGATCTTCCATTTGAAGTCATGTGCGATGCAAGTGACTCTGCTATTGGCGTAGTGCTTGGCCAACGAATAGACAAGGTATTCAAAACTATTTACTACGCTAGCAAGACTCTTAATGAAGCTCAACTAAATTATGCCACCACTGAAAAAGAGTTGTTAGCTGTAGTATTTGCACTGGATAAATTTCATTCATACCTTGTACTCTCAAAAATCACAGTATACATAGATCACTCTGCTATTAAGCACTTGTTGGCAAAGAAAGATGCGAAACCTAGACTGATTAGGTGGATCTTACTTTTGCAAGAATTTGATTTAGAGATCAGAGATAAGAAAGGTGTTGAAAATGTAGTAGCTGATCATCTATCTAGATTAGAATGCATTGCTGATGGTGCAACAGATGAGATAGATGACATAGATGATTGGTTCCCTGATGAAAAACTTTTTGCCATAGAAAGTTCACCATGGTATGCTAATTTTGCGAATTATCTAGTCACAAGCACACTCCCACATAATCTGTCTTTCCATAAGAAGAAAATTTTTTTTATCAGATGTCAAGCATTATTTTTGGGAGGAACCATTTTTGTTTAAAATATGTGTTGACTCAATGATCCGGAGATGTGTGGCGGAAGGAGAAATGCAAAGCATCCTCAGTCATTGTCATGATCGTGAGGTAGGTGGCCATGCTGGGCCAGTCAAAACAGCAACAAAGGTACTTGAATGTGGGTTCTATTGGCCCAATCTCTTTAAATGCGCGCTTGTTTGTATTATCTTGTGATAGATGTCAACGGATAGGTAATATCTCAAACCGAAATGAAATGCCTTTAAATAATATCATTGAGTGTGAGATATTTGATGTATGGGGAATCGACTTCATGGGACCATTTCCAATTTCTATGACAAAAAAATACATTCTGGTCACAGTTGATTATGTTTCAAAATGGGTAGAGGCTGAAGCTTATGCAACAAATGACGCACAGGTTGTACTGAAATTTTTGAAGAAAAATATTTTTAATCGGTTTGGTACACCCCGTGCAATCATTAGTGATGGTGGCACCCACTTTTGCAATAAACGTTTTGACAAACTCTTAAAAAAATATGGTGTCAAGCATAAAGTCTCTACCCCATATCACCCCCAGACCAGTGGCCAAGTGAAAGTGTCCAATCGAGAAATCAAACAGATTTTGGAGAAAAGTGTGAGTACTAATCGGAAAGATTGGGCACTTTGACTTTATGATGCCTTATGGGCCTATAGGACCGCGTTTAAAACACCTATAGGCACTTCCCCTTATAGACTGTTATTTGGAAAGTCATGCCATTTACCTATTGAGTTAGAACATAGAGCATATTGGGCTACTAAGACCCTAAACTTTGAATTTACTGCTGCAGGTGAAAAGAGATTGTTGGAGCTTAATCAACTGGAGGAATTCCGCGACAGTGCTTATGATATGGCGGTTTCGTACAAGGAACGAACCAAGAGAATACATGATAGGTGCATTCGTCAGCGGGAATTCAAGGAAGGAGATGTTGTCTTGCTATTCAACTCCCGGTTGAGGCTGTTTCCCGGGAAACTGAAGTCTAGGTGGTCAGGCCCCTATAAAATCACCAGAGTGTATCCATCGGGGGTCATTGCGATCAAAGATGCCAGAAACGAGTCTTTTACGGTCAATGCTCAAAGGCTTAAACACTACGTGGGGGGGTGACATTGATTACATGCCGGTCATCACCACATTGACTGACCAAGACTAGTTTGGGGAGGAATAAAAGTCAAGCTCTCGACTTTAAATTGAGAACTACATTCTACTTTCTCTTTTATTTAATTTTGTTTTTGTTAGTTTTAGTTTTAGTTTTTTTAAAAAAAAATAAAAGAAAAAATTTTGGATGCGCTAGGACGGTTTTTTTTCGCCGCTCGGGTGCATCCCTTCTGTTTTCATGTTTTTTTCGAAAAAGGGGGGTGCGCCCGAGCGGCTATTTTCTGCCGCCCAGGCGCATCCCTTCTGTCCAGTGTTTTAAAAAAAAAGGGGGGGGTGCGCCCGAGCGGCTTTTTTCTACCCCCCAGGCGCATCGCGCAGACTCAGAAAAAATAAAACCCGATCCCCCTTTCATTCTTTTACAATTCCCTTTCTAATTCTCTTCCTAACCCTAATCTCTCTCGCCGTCTCTCTCTCTCACTCCATACTTCTCTTTGTTCTCTCCAATTCACAGGTCCATCAATTGATTTTTCAAGTTTCGTACACCATGGCGCCAAAGAAACAAAAGATTGCCACTTCTAGGGCTACCCCATCCAACATCATAGATGGGAAATTCATCTCGGAAAAAGCTAAGGCGAGGTATGAGGCGGCCAAATCTAATAGGAATCCAATTGCAGAGAGGGGATTCAATCTCTCTGAAGAACGCACCGCCTCCCTTGGCATCGTGGCTCGAGGATGGACAAAATTTTGCCGACAACCTCTAGCGGCGATTGTCCCCTTGGTATGAGAGTTCTACGCCAATGCCGTCGAGCGTACAGATAGCATGGTTTTCGTGCGGGGTAAGATGGTTTCTTTCACTCCTGCCGCTATTAATGATTTTTTGGAAACTCCGGATGTGGATGATAGCCAATTTCAAGCATTTAAGGCTAACCCGGATTATAATGAAATTACTAATGTTCTGTGCTATGATGGAAACGTTTGGAAAGACTCAGTGAAGTTTGTGTCTTTTAAAGAAAAATATTTGCGGTTGGAACCGGCCTTGTGGTATGCTTTTCTGACTCACAGATTAATGCCGGTATCCCACACAAATGAGGTGGTGATGAGCAGGGCGGTGCTGTTGTATGCCCTGCACAAGCAATGGCCGCTAAATGTCGGATGGATTATCAACCGAGAGTTGTACACATCCATTCGCACTTCCAACATTGCGATATTCTTTCCGACCATTGTTTCTGCACTTTGTGTGCGAGCTGGTGTCCCAACCAGGGATGACGAAGAATGGTTGCACCCAACGCAGGAGGTGGATGACACTATTTTGAGGGCGAAAAAGTCGTTCCGACTCAGGGAGATTACATCTGATGGCCGGGCACGTTCTGGACCCGGTCAATCATCGAGGAATGTGCTTAAGCCACCCCCTGCTCGACGCACCACGAATGAGACACTGAGAGAAATTTCTGCCTGGGTGCAACACATGGATAAATGCCAGGAGGTGAATGCGGCCCACAACGAATCTACCAATGCCATGATGTGAGGGCTGCTCGCAAATGCTGGGATGGACCCTGCAGCTTATCCAGTTCCACCGCCGTATCCTCCGCCCTTCCCAATCCAATATGCTCCGCCACTTTGGGATCTGCCCGAAGACCTCGATGAGGAGGATTCTGATTCAGACCAGGGGAGTGATTAGTGTTTTTTTTTTTTTTTGTTTTTATGTTTCTTTTTGTGTTTTTAGATTTGGTGGTGTCAAGTAGCATTGGGGACAATGCTCGTCTTTAGTTTGGGGAGGTTGTGTTTTTTGTGTTTTCATTCTATTTTCATGTTTTTTGTTCGTTTGAGTCGTTTGTACTGTTGTTGAAAGTGTTGTGAATGAAACCAAAAAGCCAATGATAAAAAAAAATAAAAGAAAAAAATAAATATTTTTTAGTTTTGAATCCATGATCATCTTCTTTGCTTGACAAATAGTTTTGAACTAGTACAACCAAGTCGATGAATAGATCTCTAAACACTCTGTGAGGTATACTTGAATCTGAAGTTGAAACATACAAACTTGGATATGATTGAGGCAATTTGTTTGATCTTTGGGCTTAAAATTTTTCGTGAATTATCCTTAGATGCCCAGTTGAGCCTTCACGTTTATATGAGCACGAGAGGTGCATAATCTGAAGCTTGTTTTGGTGTAATCATCGCTTACTACTGATGATTCTCTGTTCTGCACTGATTGAGATCTGCATGAGTTAACTGTGAATTAAAATTTGTCTAGAACAAGTTCAAACATCCCTTGAGGTGCAATACGGGTATACTGTGATTTAGGAGTGATATAGGCAATTCTTTCTGAATTATGTTTGTGCCTTTCAAACCACACTTGATTTAATGTGTCCCTAGTGCCTAATTTGAGCTTAATAGAAAACGAATGGCATGCGTGAAAACGTGTGGTAAACCCCCATTCGACTTTTTTCAATATCCTATAACTTCTACACATAGCTTAAACACTCATTCCTACCTTGTGGGGAGTAAATTGAATGTAGTATATTTTTGTTTATGCTCCGAATGAAAAAATAAGATTGGAATGGTGTGTTGGTTGTGTTCAGTACAAAAGAAAGAAAGAAAAAAAAGTGGTGGAAAATAAAGAAAGAAAAGAATGTTGGCAGAAGACAAGTGAAAGAAAAGAAAAATTTGGAAATCAATGAATGAGAAGAGGTGCGAATTTGTGAGTCAAAAGGAGTAGACTGTAGAGAATGATCATCATTTACTCCCTCTTTGAATTCTTGTCCTTCATTTGGAGCCATTAACCTAGCCTGGCATTATAAGCCGAATAAGACCTATTGACCGAGTTACAGTTGCCCAATATACTAGTGGAGAGGGGTTGTAGGAAATTTGCTGATGGACTGTTGATAGACACGGTTAATGAATGTGGATTCTTGACCAAAACACGCACACACTATTTTTCGTTGAGTTATACCAGTCGTGAGTGTGTGTATCATTGAATGTTTCTAAATCTTGATCCCAGTATAACTGAAAAAGTCCTCATGATCTTAGAATGTGTGAATTGAATTAGGAGTAGAGTATTCCAAAAACGGAGTTGTGAGATTCTTAAGTTTGCAAGGTTTGCTAGTTATTATTAAATTTTTTTGTTTTAAAAGGTCAGCATGTTGATATGATTGGATTGGTTTCTGTTGGAAAAAGTTTTGAGGCTTGAGAAGGTTGATTTTACCTACTTGTGTCGTTTTTTTGTTGTTTTTGCATGTTAGAATTGTCACCTATTTTGCTCGAGGGCGAGCAAAAGGTTAGTTTGGGGAGGTTGATAGGAGTCGTTTTTGTGCGTTATTTTGCATGTTTTGTGTTTGTTTTGCATTCGTTTCGGTTACGTTGTCATAAAAATTTAAGAGATTAACTTAAAATAATTTAATTAAGCCCAAAAATAATTAAATTTATCCCAAAGAAATTAAATGGAACCCAAATCATTTTATTTCAAATTAATTGGGCCCAAAAACCAATTAAATCTTAAAATACTTTAAAATTAAAAAGACTCGGGCCTGGCCCACCAACCCAGACCCGGACCAACTTAACCCGACCCACTACCCTACTGACCCAACCCGGACCACTCAGACCCGGCCCAGACCCGAAACTAACCCAAACCTCCTCTCCCTACCCCTTTCTCGGCCAATAGTTTGAGCAGTTCCACGAGATTCGTTCGTGCCATCTGCTCCAGAAACATTTGGCCGTGAAACCACCTCACGAACGTAGTGCACTCAAAGACGTTTCCAAAAAGCTAAAAAAACAGCCAAAATGATGGCATAACAAAGGAGAACGGACCTCTGCAAGTCAGCCTATCCTAGACTTGCCCGCAGACCTGAGCAGCGCCGGGACTTTCGATCGTTCTTCCTACTCCGGCCATATTTTTCCGTGAAACCAATTCTCAATCCTAACCAACATCTAGATGGTTCAAACCCTTTAGGCCTCACCCAAAATAGTGGCTTGGAGAAGGAGAACAAAGTCTTCTTCCTCAGAACCCTGAACCTGCGCACCCTTGGACCCAGAACTGATGCAGCTCGACTCCAACCCTGTTCCAGCCTTAACCATCCAACCAAACCCAGCCTAGGGACCCTAAGACCCCCTCTGAACCATGGACCAGCAGCCATGCATGCCCATAACCATAAAAATGTGAGTATGTTAATGAAATCAAAGAACCATGTGCATACCTCCAGAAATCCGATTTGTTTTACTGAAAATTTCAATGAAAAGTTTGATGCCTACACACACACACGCATAATAACTGATATGGCACGAAAAATAGAGAAAGAATCATGCCTTGCACCGTAGTTTGAAGAGAAAGGAGTGCGTAGAATGATTCCGGGACGACGGGGCGATGATGACACGCTTGGAAGCTTCAAAATCGGCTATGGTGTTCTTCGTGGAGGCTGTTAGCCGAAGAAGATGATGAATATGGGGTGGGGAGGCGGCTGATGGAGCTTTGGATCGAGGGGTTTTGGGTAGATTAGGTTTAGGTTTTTAATTAAATAGAAAATTGGATAATTAATGTATTATTTAGGATATTAAATATATAACTTAAAATAAAACTCTAAATAATATTTAAAATCTGATAACATTAAAAGAAATCCCGAAATTAAAAATTAGGGGAATTTAAAAGATAATAAAAAGTCAATATTTTGGCTTATTTTGAATAAAAACAGACTCCTAAAATTATATAAAATTAAATACTAAAAATATTGAGGAAATAAAACTCAAAATAATATTTTTGGGCTCTAAAAAGACTCATAAAATAATTTGGATAGAAAGTTGTCATCTCGTCCGTTCACGGTCCCGTCTACGCGATAAAATAATTAAAATACTAAAAATCCTAAAAATCACTAATTATGGGTTCAATGCTTAAAAAATAAATTAAATCATGCACAAATAATTCACATAATTATTTAACCCATAAATCACGAATTTAAATAATTAAATATCCTAATTATGCATGCGGATTAACATATTTAAAATACCGGGTGTTACATTTACAACAAAAGCAGATTAATCAATTGGTGTCCATAATCAAGCCATAGCTTGAAAAGGTAAAATATTAATTGTTATTATTATTTTATATGTTGATTTTAATCGTTAGGATTTGATACCCATGATATGGAATTGTTCCATATAGGAAAATAAAAATTTTTAAACTTCCGCTGCTCCGGGTATCATATCACACTGATCTGAAAACCTGTTCCAACACCTTCTTCATCACAAGATCTAAAAGATAAAATCTTGCTAATCTATCGGATCCTTCCAATATTTTTGGGTTCCTAATCTGGTATGTGAGACAAGATTTCCCTGACAATATCTCCAACTACAAGTGAAGAGTCTTCCGGGGTGGCTTTCTTGGTCGATGCAGAATGGATGACTACATGTCACACATTCCTTTCAACCTGGAGAAGTGCCTGGCGTTGAAAACTGGATCTTCTCTTCCAGCTCCATCCTGCTGGGATCCACATAATACAAACTTTTGCTGCCAACTTTGGCAATGAAGATCTTGGAAAAGCCTAAACATCTTGCTATTCCAATTCCTAATACTGCTATCGATATTGAATCCAACTTGCAATCCTACAAAGGATAACCCAAAATCAATTCTATGTCCCAAAGAATCTTATTGCATGCTTTGATACCATAAATATAGTGACCCGCATCGTGATCACCTACTAATCAGAACTTAAGCATTCAATTAATCAATAAAATAATCTTAATCAGAGTAACTACGGAATCTTAAAATAAAATAATACCAGGTAAGCAAATCCTAGTGGTCAACCCTGCTAACCAGCCTTGGTCACCACCTAACCTCCATGTCTCCGGGAGAACTACCTGCAACTGCCCCATGGAATAGGGAATCCAGCCAACAGAAAACAACCGGAAGTGAGCCTAACAAGCTCAGTACGAGAGTACGAGTATACGGTGTTATGTGTGCATGTATGCAAATGAACTGGGTACCAAGACTCTCAGGTCAAGAAACAAGCTCAAAGACGGGGCCTAGGGTATATATAACGCTGCGCCGTCGCCTCAGGAGGTGGCTCATATACCATGTGGATAATGGTGACCATATACTGGTACATGTGTCCAACCATAAAGGTGACCTGACACAAGACTTAAGTATCCAACCATCCATAACTCGTAGGGTGAGCGCCCTACTACAGGATACCTCTAAGGTAAAAGCTCAATATGCTCATGTGTGCAACATACAATCGTGGCATGATGTATATATAAAGTCATATAAAAAATGCAATCACATAATCCATGCAAACACATAAAACATGCATACTTATATAGATATCTCGAATAAATACTTCCGTACCTTACTAAGGCAGATCCTAGAAGCTTCCCCTCTAGGTCCAAGCCTACCATGCATCACTACAACATAAATAACTCATGCATTTCCTAGCATGACAAACATCACCTACTAGGCTCTAAAAGCCTTAATTAAACTATAGTCTACTCCCTATTTTCTATAGGGAACCAAAGCCATACTATAACGCCCAAAATTTATCTTAATTGACTTTATTTGAGATAATAGGATATTACAGAGTTCAAGAGCCGACTTGATTTTGATCAGGGTCTATTTTTCAAATTTTGGATTTTTCAGGAACTAAAATGCAATTTTGGACTTTGTTAGATATTTTAGAGAACTTTAACTCTTTCCACCCTCACTTATTCCTCCCCATCGCCTTCTCCACCATTGAAGACGCCCCATTTCACTTTCAATCTTTAAGATTTCATTTTTCGGTCGATTCGTCCATTAGAAATTATTTCTGAAGGCAAATTAGCGATCACGGTTGCGAGGACTTTGTTCTATAGTAAGTATTTCTCAGATCAGTTATACTTCTATTTTCGGATATTGTTAGAATCGACTAAGTTTTGGATATGTTGTTCTTGAGCTAGCTCTTATCGTTTATTCTCAGTCGGTTTTGAAATAGAGCGTCGTTCGGATATGTTATGAATTTTCTTGTGATTTTCGAGAATTTGAGTTTTGAGATTTGTTTGTTTTGATTTGTATTGGTTGTATTGATATTGGTTTGAGCTCATAGTATGGATTAACTATTGTCTGTGATTCTGGATTAATCAGAATAGAGCCGTTATGTCGTTAGTTTGAGTTTTGTTTATCGTTTTTGTTTGATTTGGTCGAACCGAGATTGAATTGTAGTTTGAAGATCAATATTGATCTTTGTGACTTCTTCTACAAATTTGATTGAATGCCTTTGAGTTGCGAGATTTCAGATTTGAATCGTTCTGAAGATTAACCTATATAGTATCTATTTCTTATCGTTTGAAGAAGATTTGAGAGAGTCATTGAATGAGTATATTGTTGTTGTTTCCAGGTTTGGAGCATCAACGTCTTGAGAAGAGGTATAAGGCGACTTAGACTTGAATGGAACAATTAACTCGAATTCGACTTGATTCGAGTGTTTCGAAGTAATCACATACTTGCATGTTAACTGATTTGCTTGACATTAGTTTAATGAGTTATGATTTGCATTGCATTCATATTGAGCCAAATGTTCATTTCATTTTGAGTTAGACGTTCTGAGAATTATAGGTGGGGGCTTTGTAGGCGATTTACTACAATAGCTGAGTAACTCCCTATAGTTTCTTCAGAGTCTAGAGGTTTGAAACGTACACCCTCCACCTCGAGTGGAGAAGTAGGTGTGACTGGTGTGATGTTTTAGCCTCGGGATCCCATAGAGGAAGAGAAGAATTAGATCACCTTTTGATTATCCAGACTTGATAATCTCGGAGTTTTAAAGACATGCATTTCATTTTAGATTACTTCTTGAATTGCATGGTTGAGATTTGTATATCATTAGTGGATATATTGAATGATATTACATGTTTGTTGCTTATTCTGGGAATGTTATTCTCATCGGATTATCCGGTTGTTGTCTTGTTTGTATGTGTACTTGGAAACAGGTGGGGCAGGACAGAGTCAGAGGCAGCATGGCTAGGTGGTTGAATGGATAGAAGTGAGGCCTTTGGTTTTAGAATTTGAAGTTGTTGTTCGAACTTGTGTTGTATTTTGTTTATAGTTTGAACTAGTTGGAACTGATGCATGTTCTATCTGGAGGAATTGTATAAACTCTAGAGCTTTTGAATGAATTGTATGAGACTAAATTTATGATTGATAATGCATGTTGCATGTTGATTGGAGTTTATCATGTTTGGATTTAAGTTGGAGTTGATTTAAGTCGAGCAAAAATCTATTTTCTTTTCTGCAGATCTGTGCCCGCTAGATCGGTTGAATCTTACCGATCAAGCAATGAACCCCTGAAGCAAAAAACAGAGGAGGGCAATTTCTTGTCCGCTCGATCGATAAGACTTTACCGATCTAGCGGGGGCCTTTTGTTAAGTCTCGGCAGAGACTTGGAGTAAATGGCCCGCTCGATCGGTAATGTTTTACCGAATATTTATGTCATATTGTTTAATTGTGATGATTGATTGCGCTATCCTAAGATTAGATTATTAGAATCGAGGTCTTACATTAAGTGATATTAGAGCGATAAGTTCTTGGTTGAACTAGAAGTGAGCGGGGAAGGTCGAGTCTGCGTGAATGGGCTCCTCGCATGTGATTGAGTTATTTAAATTATATGTGAGCATGCTTTATTATTTGAGAATTATTTGAATTACATGATTATGTGATTTAATTTATAAAGCATGGACTACTTGAGATATAACTGTTTTTGTTATCGAATGGTATCAAAAATTTTGAGAGGTTGTCAGGGGCACCGCTTTGTAGCGATTCAGATATTTTGTGTCCTAATCTTTTATTATCAGATGGGTCCTCGTCGAGTAAGTAACAGAAATCCACCGCCAGTTACTCCTCCAAACTAACAAGCTAGTACTGAAACTGATCAGATGGAAGCCACAGCGACGCCTATGGAAACCTTACTGAAGAGGTTTCAATCGTTTAACCCGCCGTTGTTGCAGTGTATAGAGAATCAGGTTGACTGTGAGAGCTGGTTGGATGACATTGATCAGTTGTTCGATAACCTTGACTATTTTGATGACTACAGAACCAGGTTGGTCATTCATCAGCTTCGTGGTGTTGCTAAGAATTGGTGGATCACGACAAAGAGAGCCATGGAAAACCGAGGTACAACTATTAACTTGAATCTTTTCAAATCTGAGTTTTGTAAGCGGTTTTTCCCAGTTTCATACCGAAAGGACAAGGGAGCTGAGTTTGCCAATCTGCGGCAGGGGAATCTGAATATTGAGGAGTATGTTGCCAAGTTTGATAGTTTGCTAAGATTTGCACCGCACATTGCCGACAATGAAGAAGCAAAAGCTTATCAGTTCATTAATGATTTGAACCCTGATATCTTCACGTTAGTAAACACTTCTAGGCCTGATAATTTTGCGGATGCCATTAATCATGCAAAAGGAGCTGAAGCAGGTTTGTGGAGATATAGAGGAGCTTCAGTTGTGCCTCAGCAGCCTAGTTAGTATCAAAACCAACCATCTCATTACCAGAATCAATATTTTCAATTTCAGAATCCACCACCGAGTTCTGAGGGTGGTAGCAGTGGAGGTAATAGGAAGGATTACTATCTTTCGAAGGGGAAGCAGTTTAAGAAGCACGTAAGCAGTTCTTCGAGCTCTAGTGGCTCGAGGCAGATCGGATCGGGACAGAGTTCGAGTCAGTCAGGCATGTCTTGTACCAATTTTGGATGTCATCATTCCAGTAATCAGTGTAGAGGTAATTTTGGAAACTACTACATCTGTAACCAGGCGGGACACTTTGCCAGAATGTTTCCTCAGCGGGGCTCTGAACAAGCATAGAGTGGAAGTTCTTCGAGACAGATAGCTCAACCTCAGCGGCAAGCATCTACAGTACACTCTTTCCAACCTCAGCAGCAGAATAGACAGGAAGGTAACTAGCATGCGAATCAACCTTCCAGACAACAGACACGAGTCTTTTCTCTAACCGAGGATCAGGCTCAGGCTGCACCCGATAATGACATATCAGGTAAACATTCAATTTGGGTTTTTTTGCTCTTTTTGGACTGTTAGATACTGGTGAGTCTCTTGCCTTCCTATTGAGGAATCTGTTTAATGTTTATCGTGCCTCTAACTTTTGTCAGGTCGTTTGAATTGACGAACACTCCTGTAGTGTTGTTAATTTTTTTTATTAACCGGATCTTTCAGAAGTATTAGTTGAAGCTAGGAATTCTTATCGATGATTTTCTTGTATTTTTGGAATAAGAATTGTACTGATCACGCAGAGCTTTTGAGAATCGTAATTCAGATTTTGGTGCCGGATAATGGTATGTCATTCTTTAATGTCTGAATTCTGTTTGGATCGAGTTGTCTTCCTCAATTTTCTTATCTGGTGATGGAATTTTTGTTGATTAGCACTCCAGTATTCTTGAATTCGGTACGGAAGATCTTTCAGTACTCAATATTTATTCTTATCGAGAATTTAGATATACTCTTATTCAGAGGGATCACGCTCTAGTCTAGACATCGAGGCAGCTGAAGACGCTCGAGATTCAAGGTCTGACTCTGGACTTGAACTCGCGGCAATCTTATTGAGTGGAATATTTGGCATCGTTTCTTTACGAGGAGATTTCCGCGATTGTTTCTAATCATAAAAGTCGAGGATTTGTTCTTATTTTGTCTACTATTTGATTTTTATTGTCCAATTGATGAATCTGCTACCGTGTTCTGTACAGAATGACTTTCAGTCAGGACCAGAGGATTGATATTTTGTCAAAGTCCGTCAGATGTCATGTTTTTGCCAAATTATGTCAGTTTAGACGGAAATCCTTGACGAACTCACTCTTTCGGCATAGACCATGAAGAGACATTTGTTGTTGATTACAACGTATTTTATTTCAATATCATCAGAATGACGGACAGTCAGATCAGACGAGACAAACTTTAGAGGAGATGTCATGAGTTGGAACCAGAGATGATTCGATTTGTGACTGAGCATAGAAGGATTTTCTGACGAGAATGAGACGATTTTCGATAGATGGCCGGAGTGTTACTGAATCAACCGACCAGAGTTCTTATGTTCTTTGTTTATTGAGATGCCAAATTTCTTGAGACAAATGATTCAGAGTTTCGACCAGAATTAGAAGCAACTTTGAGACTAATAAAATTTAGTTTTTGATAGTGCAGTGTTGTTGTTTGGTACTTGAAGGAGTATTTGAGAGACAGAGTTCGAATTGGAGCAGAATTTCTGGAATTATTTATGAGGAGTGAAATATTATTGCCGTCTTTTGATTCTATCTCGTCTTGTGTTAAAACCATATCTGATTTTGAGGACGAAATCTATTCTTAGAGGGGGAGAATTGTAACGCCCCTAATTTATCTTAATTGACTTTATTTGAGATAATTAGAGATTACAGAGTTCAAGAGCCGACTTGATTTTGATCATGATTTATTTTGCAAATTTTGGATTTTTCAGGGACTAAAATGAAATTTTGGACTTTGTTAGATATTTAAGAGAACTTTGACTCTTTCCACCATCACTTATTCCTCCCCATCGCCTTCTCCACCATTGAAGATGCCCCATTTCACTTTCAAGCTTTCAGATTTCAGTTTTTGGTCGACCCGTTAGTTAGAAATTATTTCTGAAGGCAGATTAGCGATCACGGTTGCGAGGGCTTAGTTCTTTAGTAAGTATTTCTCCGATCAGTTATACTTCTATTTCCGAATGTTGTTAGAATCAAATGAGTTTTGGATATGTTGTTCTTGAGCTAGCTCTTATCGTTTATTTTCAGTCGATTTTGAAATAGAGCGTTGTTCGGATATGTTATGAATTTTCTTGTGATTTTCGAGAATTTGAGTTTTGAGATTTGTTTGTTTTGATTTGTATTGGTTGTATTGATATTGGTTTGAGCTCATAGTATGGATTAACTGATGTCTGTGATTCCGGATTAATCAGAATAGAGTCGTTATGCCGTCAATTTGAGTTTCGTTTATCGTTTTCGTTTGATTGAATCGAACCGAGATTGAATTGTAGTTTTAAGATCAATATTGATCTTTGTGAATTCTTCTAAAGATTTGATTGAAGGCCTTTGAGTTGCGAGATTTCAGATTTGAATCGTTCTTAAGATCAACCTATATAGTATCGATTTCTTATCGTTTGAAGAAGATTTGAGAGATTCATTGAATGAGTATATTGTTGTTGTTTCCAGGTTTGGAGCATCGAAGTCTTGAAAAGAGGTATGAGACGACTTAGACTTGAATGGAATGATTAACTCGAATTCGACTTGATTCGAGTGTTCCGAAAAAATCACATACTTGCATGTTAACTGATTTGCTTGACTTTAGTTTAATGAGTTATGATTTGCATTGCATTCATATTGAGCCAAATGATTCATTTCATTTTGAGTTAGACGTTCTGAGAATTATAAGTGGGGGCTTTGTAGGCGATTTACTACAATAGCTGAGTAACTCCCTATAGTTTCTTCAGAGTCTATAGGTTTGAAACGTACACCCTCCACCTCGAGTGGAGAAGTAGGTGTGACTGGTGTGATGTTTTAGCCTCGGGATCCCATAGAAGAAGAGAAGAATCAGATCACCTTTTGATTATCCAGACTTGATAATCTCGGAGTTTTAAAGACATGCATTTCATTTTAGATTACTTCTTTAATTGAATGATTGAGATTTGTATATCATTAGTGGATATATGGAATGATATTAAATGTTTGTTGCTTATTCTAGGAATGTTATTCTCACCGGATTATCCGAATGTTGTCTTGTTTGTATGTGTACTTGGAAACATGTGGGGCAGGACCGAGTCTGAGGCAGCATGGCTAGGTGGTTGAATGGATAGAAGTGAGGCCTTTGGTTTTAGAAGTCGAAGTTGTTGTTCGAACTTGTGTTGTATTTTGTTTATAGTTTGAACTAGTTGGAACTGATGCATGTTCTATATGGAGAAATTGTATAAACTCTAGAGCTTTTGAATGAAATGCATGAGACTAAATTTATGATTGATAATTCATGTTGCATGTTGATTGGAGTTTATCATGTTTGGATTTAAGTTGGAGTTGACTTAAGCCGAGCAAAAATCTGTTCTCTTTTCTGCGGATCTGTGCCCTCTAGATCGGTTGAATCTTACTGATCGAGCAAGAACCCCTGAAGCAAAAAACAGAGGAGGGCAATTTCTTGTCCGCTCGATCGGTAAGACTTTACCGATCGAGCGGGGGCCTTTTGTTAAGTCTCGGCAGAGACTTGGAGCAAATGGCCTACTCGATCGGTAATGTTTTACCGATCGAGCGAGCACTGTTCTTTTTTTAAAAAAAAAACTTTATTTCATATTGTTTAATTGCGATGATTGATTGCGCTATACTAAGATTAGATGATTAGAATCGAGGTCTCACATATACCTTTGTCCGTCTTCCGCCCGCTGATGAGCATGCCCCAGAGCTTGGGCATATCCTAGCTATGACCCCTGGACGCCTCGCCAGAGCTCCGCCGCCTGGCTGCTACTGCAGATACTATCCGCTAAATAAAAACTAATACCTACTCCAACTCTTAAAATAAGAGTACCCAAAATCTAAAAAAAAAAATCTAACATGAGCCAAGGAGAGGTGTGATTGCATTCAAAATGAGGCCCCCTCGTCCCCTATTTATAAAGCACAATTGGAAGCTTCAATAGTGCCATCGGAATCTCCGATTTGTGCATGGAATCCAAGTTGCAACTGGTTGAGATCGGAAGCTCCGATGTGTTGCATGCAGATACGTGTACAATTCTTATTTCCACGTCTTCAGACAGTACATTGGAAGCTCCGTTGCTGGATTGGAACATCTGTTCTTATCGGCAGCTCCTATCTGCAAAAAGGTGTCTCCGAAGTGAACACCCTTTTTTTTACCATTTTTGGATCCCCGGGACCTACCCTACCATTTTCGGACGTTCCGGATCTGATTTTCCACTTATTTTGACCAAATAAGGACTCCTTAAACATGTTTTGACACTTTTAAAATTATTTGTCATTTTCTAACATGTTTAAAATCACTTAATATTGTAAAATGGAACCGGGCTACTACAGTAGTCAATTCTCAATATTCAATTATTTTACTTAATCTAGAAAAAAATAATAAAGAGGGATGCAACGAATTAAATAAAAATTTAATTACTAAAAATAATAAGAATTAAAATAACTGAAAGATAAATATAATCAAATTGAGACAACCGAGACACATGAATGTACCAAACAAATTATGCAAACAAGTGGCAAATCTAGGATCCATATTTATTCGTAAATCACGGCGAATTCTCCTAATTTATTTAACAGTCTATTTATAGAACAATTAAACCTATTCAAATATAATTAATTTTCATAATTCTAATCAAACTCAAACGCATTAGGAACTATGAGAATTCAATTTGCACCTAAAACCGCACGATGAAATCGAATACTATTTCTAGTCAATTTTACCTCGTGTTAATTATTAGAGTGATCAAAATTAATTATTCCTCTGTCGACTTGGAATCAATTAACAAGCAAGCAAATAATTGGCCAGATTATTCACAAGACAAATATAAATCTAGTAATCAATAATCATAAAACTAAATATGAAAAATCCCAAATTAGAATCCACAGTTTAACATAAAATTGTTCAGCCCAATCTCGCCGTTTTGGTTGAAGAAAAACTAATCAATAATTGAGAACAATAATTCAAAAATAAAATAAATAAGAAAAGAAGAAAAACTCCGATGGAGCGTCTTCATTCTCCACGCCTAGCCGCCTCTGTCCACCCACTTGAAATTTAGGAACCCCCAAAAATATGATATATCTTCTATTTATAGAGTCCGGATCCCGTATCAATTAATTTCCATCACAAAATAGGATTCTCGAATAAATCTGACGGCGGAACACGCGCTCGAGTGAGTGGAATTCTCGCTCGAGCGAGGCATCATAAGCACTTCTCTGGAAATCCGATTCGCGCTCAAGAGAGTTCAATTCTCGCTCGAGCGGACCATGAAAAGCAAAATTCTAGATATGTAATTCGCGCTCGAGCGAGTTCAAATCTCGCTCAGCGCCTGGGAATTTCTGCTCCGCGCAATGATTTTGAAAAATTCATGTCTCGAGTTCTAGACGTCGGATCGAACTGAAATATGGACAGAAGCTTTAAAACATCTTGAACTTGATTCGGAATAGTGAAGATCGGATTTTGATATATCTAATATTAAAATGATTTTTTTACCAAGGCTGCTCCGTAATTCATTTTTCAAAAATTCATTTTCCTAAAATATTAACCCGAAGAGTGAAATGCACACGCATTCAATAAAGCACATAAAACACACATAAAAAAATATGAATGCACACAAAATAGACATAAAAATAACCCAATAATGCACACAAAATGCACTTATTAACACCCCCATACTTAAATCTTTCTCGCTTCGAGCAGGACAAACAATGCAACAAACACTCAACAAACAACAAAGTAAGAATAATTCATGGGAATTTGCCTCAGAGAAGTTCCAACACAAACCAAAATCACAAACGCCCTCAACTCTTCATGATACACCTTCGATTTAGCGTGAACGTATGTGTGTAAACAGTCATTCCAGTTTTATGCAACTTTTAAAGAATCCATTTCAAGATTTCTTAGCGGCCTATGACATATCAGTTCAGTTTCACTCTCAAGTTCCCATTCCTTCCAATTACCTCCAACAAAACACACCTTCCTTGAGATTAAAATTATGCAGCGCCGGATTTTGCGCCCAGCTTTTTAAATCCCCAATAATTACCTGCAAACTTAGCTATAACTTTGATAGGATTAGGATTTCAATCCCCTCGTCTATAGCCCGGATGGAGCATCAACCCCATGTTGTCCGCAAACTTAGACATGGATTGGTGATTAGGATTTCAATCCCTTTCCAGGCTCGAATGGAGTTGAATTTATCAAAATATTTATTTTATCAATTTCATTTTTTCAAAAATTTTGGTGCACCCAAGATCATAAGTGCAAATGTTGGAGACTCATCAAAATTCACATAACACAGTTAAGATCAATAAAATGCCTATTGTGGTGCAATGATCAAACAGATAGAAACTTCATCAATGGTATTGCTACAATTAACCGGTCTAACATAAGTGCTTAAAAATGCACGGTTCAACTTACGGTTTCTCATGTCAAGTCAAGGGCAACATTTTCACAAAAAATTTCATTTTCTAACTTCATATCATCGGCTCCCAATTATCATCCTACTCAACACACATGCAAACAAGAACAAAAACAAACTATATGCAAACAAACATGAAACATTACAAATGCAACACAAACACAACAATAAAATAAACTAGATTACCCCCCCCCCCTCCACATACTTATCCAAAGCATTGACCTCAATGCTTTAGAAAACAATGAACAAAATGCATAAACAAACACACAAATTCAAAACGAACAAAAACACAATGAAACAAAAATAACACTCCCCTAGTTTATGCTTTGTTCTCTTCCTCTGTAAAACTCCAACATCAACTTTTCTTAGCGGGGTAACTGCACATATAAAGGCAGCGGGTAAGGTGTAAGAGCAGAAAAAATTAATAGGAATAGAAAAATAACTATAAAAATATAAGAAAATAGAACACTGGGTTGCCTCCCAATCAGCGCTAAATTTATAGTCTATAGCCCGACTATGCATAAGTCATCATCAAATAGCGGATGCCACCCATAGTAAGAATCATATGACTCTACGTATGGGTATTGATTTCCTCCGCCCCCAAGCTTGACATGATATTGACTTGGGAAGCTCGTCGGTCTGGTAACACTCGTCATGAACTGATTATTCTGGAAGGAGACTCCGACTCTAGGCTGAAGCTCATGGAGGATGTAATATTTTGGAGGTGGAGTCAATGGAAAGAATGGATTTTCTAATGGTGTACATGGAAAGATCATTGACGAGGTCAAATCTATTGACTTGTATGTTTTTTCCTCCTCCAATTTCACTCTAGGCTCCTCTTCACTTAAAAATTCTTCAAAAGATAGTTCTTCTTGTTCTGGCTCAATTACTTCATTATCTTGACAGATCTCAGAAGATGGTTCTATAAGAAGCGCAATCTATTCATCCAAAAGACTCAAAGAGTTTATGCGGCTTTCAAAGAACTTATTTATCTTTGTCTGTCTTTTCACAATATTCTCTAACTGAGCCACATGATCGTCGTCAAAATGCCCGATATACTCTTCTTGACACTTCGATGGTTGGTTCTCAAAATTTTTGAAGTTGAATTCTGGAGGATATTGGTGACTCCAACCTTGCAGTAAAGGATCACAATGTCAATGATAGTCAAAATTTGTCATATAATTTAACAAGTGCATCGCACTGTTATCATCTCTTCTGAACAAGTGACTCCCAGTGGTAAAAGATCCATAATCCACCCAACTTCTTGCTGTCTCATCCAATCCACCATAAAAAATCCGAGTTAGCGTTTAGTTCAAAAAATCATGGCATCAAAATCTGTTTTCCAAATCATTGAATCTCCCCCAAGAAGCATAGAATGGCTCCTAGTATTGCTGGCCAAAACTTGTGAAAACCTGTCGATGATCCATCTCCAAGCACCTCACAAGTAAGAAACACTAAAATTTAAATTTAAATTTAAACAAATGCAGGAAAAAAAAGTCCAATATCAAGCAAATAATCTATCCTAATATTAACTAAAGAGTCCCAGGCAACGGCGCCAAAAACTTGATCGCTAAATTCGGCGTCTACTAGCAAATATACTGTAGAGACCCAACCCGGATCCAATACCTAATTAGAGTTAGAGCATAATTAAGCATGCATTTAAAATAAATGTTGCGGAAGACTTAAGTAAAAACTAACCGGCAGAATACAACCGGTTAAATAAACCAATATACATCCCAATCGAATTACAAATAATCCTAAGGGTGAAGGCCTACAGCTAATCCTGTTGTCTTCACTGGTCACTGGCTACTCCAAGCTCCTGGCGCTCGACTCTGCACCTACCTTGTCTCGTCGAATGGGGTGTCCAGATACACAGAAAAGACTGGGCGTGATCTCTAAGCTCAATACATAAGCAATGATATATAAAATATATGCAGCACATAAATGACTTTAAAACAAGAGTAAAACAGTACACAGAGGCACCATGAATATACAAGGCAATGCCGGATAGCTAGTCCGCGGTGCGGCTCCTATATTCCCCTATCAACTATAGCGTCAAAACCCACCGTCGTGGCCGCTCTTAGTGATAGCAAAAAACAGGGGCTGAGTGTCCCCAGGCACGAATTCATAAGGAGTAACTCATCACCGATGGAAAATATCATGACTCACATCTCACGAGATGTAGTTCAGTACATAAAAATATGCATGTGCTAAAGCAGTAAAACATGGGAAAGACATAGCACATACTCATGCAACACATATATCATATATCATTCTGGCCATCTCAGTCAGTATTTACGTATCTTACTTCAGACAGTCCTTGCAGTCCCACTCTAGGTTCCAAGCCTATTATCATCTCTACAATGAAAATACTCATGCATCATTCATTAAGCTCTAAAAGCCATAACTAAGCTATTGCATACTCCCAACTAATTTTAGGAAGCAAAATCTATACTTGCGTCCGTCATCAGCCCGCTGATGGCGACTACCCCAAAACTTACGCACAGCTCCGCTACAATGCCGAGATCACTCCGCTACTTTTGGATTCCCAATAGGATGCCTAGAACTCCCTAGATCTGACTAGAAATGCTAAGAAACAAGAGAGAAGAGAGGAAAGGGGTGAGTTGAAATGAGGCCTTGGATCCCATATTTATAGACGCAGAACGGAACATCCGTTCTTCAATCGTTGCGTCCATTCTCGAACGTTGCGTCTATTCCATGATCGTTGTGTCTGATGTCCTATCACGTTCGTAAGCAATGATGTCATCTTGCTGACATCACGGATGACATCAGATGACCAGAACGTTGCATTCAATCCACGAACGTTGCTTGCATTCTTGGTCCCCTTTTGGGCCATTTCCGATCATTCTGAGTCCATTTTTGAAGTCTGTTAATCCATCTGAAATTTCCTTAATCATGTTTTAATAAATCAAAACATGATCATACGATTAATACACATTACTAGCTAATTACGGATACGGGTCACTATATCCTCCCCCCTTAAAAGATTTCGTCCTCGAAATCTAGGGTAGAACCTCGAGCACGTACTAGAGACACTTGCTCGAGTGTCTGGTCGAAATAGCTTTCGACACACTCAGACCCTTGTCGAATTCCCTGCAATCTTCAAACGCTTGAACAACTTCCAGCATTCTTCAAACCCCAAGGCTAGGTTCTGAAAGTCTCTGCGCTATTAGTCAAATCTCCTTGGCACTAATGTATCACAACACTGATAAATCTTCTGTCCTAACCACGATCTCACTATCGCAAAGGATACAAACACCCGCTTGATTGAGATCATCGTCCCAAGGAAATCTTCAACTGATGAAGACCAAGTCCTAACCTGGCCGGCTTATGACATTCGTCGAATCACTAACTGCATCTAACCATCCAATGGTTTCAAAATCTCTCGGTGCACAGCACCTCTAGTTAGGAAACACCATTTCCCACACTATGCTGACACAAAAAATCCTGAATTTATCCTCAAGGGAATTCAGTCGACACAAAGTCATACTTCAACATAACTTCTTCACATGATTCCCTAGACTGATTATCTTTCCCATGCTACTCTGAAGCAAAACAATCTTCCCAAAGCAATTACTGGAAACTCAGACCATCCAGTCTAGTACTAATCACAGTTCATGTTTTCTTAATATAACTCAATCATTGTGTCATGATGAAAACTATCATCATACCTACGATGAACTTCATCGCTCGACTACCGGATACCCCCATGAGTCTCAATCACTGATCTAGTTCAATCGCTCCACAAGACTCAGATGTCATTGGGCATCCCCGCATGGTTATACAAACTTGCAACCACTGTGCACACATCAAGACTAAGGCACGCTTACACCAATATGCTCGACTGTGACATTCCACAATGCACAGACATATGGAAACACTTCCTATTCTGTCTCAAAAATCGATAGTAATTGTAATCGATATAACTCTTCTCAGTGTTTCTGGTGATATCATCACCGCCCGTCCCAACCTCACAAGGTGGAACTTATTGATCCCGAAAACTAAATCCCAATGGATTCAAACAGTCAGCTTGTTCCCTTGCTGAACGCATCAGCCTTATCACTAAGAGAACTAAATCATCGGTCCCCGAGTCACTCCTGGAGACACTTTTCGCTTGAAGTAACTTGTCACACAAAACACATCCGACCATTTTCCATTGCTGAAAGGCAATATCCTTGACAAACAGTCCTCACGGATGTAGATTGATGATTGGAAAGAACGAAGTTGTTCCATCGCGATCTTGCGGAGTCTTCAATCACAAAGGCAAACCTCGTGGGCTACTAAGTCGATCATCGACTATCTCAATCATTTCAGAGATATCGCGCATCACTCGCTGAAATATTAGTGGCACAACCTGCTAGATCTCGAGAACTAGATTCTAGATAATGTCACATATCATGATCAGACAACTGATGTCTTCTTTGTCAATGTCCTTTATATTTTCCAACACTCGTCGGATTCAACATAACGGTTCAACACAAGAACACTCCGTTGAAATGTTCTGTTGACACCTTTGATATCATTGTAAGTGGGCAAATCTCACACGAAGAAAAAACTTGATCCCTTCTGTTACTCACCCGAGTATGCGATTACTATCACTAAGCAATTGCTTAGACTAAGCTCGACTTTTTCTTAACAAGAATGCACAAACTTGGGAAACCACCAACTCACTTGCTTGTCTCCACTATCAAGTTATCGCCTAACTTGACCATACAAGTCCAATTGCAATCATCCCCAATTATAGCAATCCTAAATTACTCATCTCTGGCAACCCTAGAGACTTTTAAATTACCCCAAATTGTCGACTGCTTTGAGATCGTACCAAGTACAAATTGTTGGGTAACTGGCGTTCAGATCAATCACGATTGATACCCGGTGCAGCGGAAGTTTAAAATTTTTAGTATGGAACAATTCCATAGTGTGGGTATCAACCATACGATTAAATTATTTGTGTGTGTAAAATTAAATAACTATTATTAAATTTTACCTTCAATCTCGAAGCGAGATTATTGGACACCACACAGATTTCTCTGCGCTTCTTGTATCTCCCTGGAACTGATGAACAAGCTTTCCTTCAATCAGGTCCACGAATGGAGGTTTAATCCCTCTGATAGATTGCACTAGAAAATCTATCAGAAGTTTTCTGCGAAGAGAATAACGAATTTGATTCGCTAATCCTGTCTGCAATTCAAAATCACAGACCGGAAATCTCTGACAGAGAGAGGGAGGGGCGGCCGAATTTCTAGAGAGAGCTAGGGGTTTTTTCGAAAACTGTCTCTCAAAATTATGACCAACTGTGTGTAATTTCTGTACTGCAATAACTTATTTATAATGCAGGCCACTAACACCTTAGGGCCCATTAGTCATAAGTTGAGGCCCGACAAGCAAAGCCCGCATGTTCAGAAATTAATATAAAATTCATCGTGACTCCGATTGATAAACCGATTTTACCAATGTGCACAGAAACCATTTCTGCACATTTTAAAGTCAAGATAAATTTTCCTGAATCCGAATTCAGTGGTTTCCAAAAATGTACATCCCTATGTCATTTTAGGAAATCCTACTCCCTTACTCTTATTTAAGAAGTCCAACTTCTTTATTCATTAAATTTAACTCTTTAAATTTAACTATCCCAACGGGGATTAAAACTCCATTACACTATGTGACCCTCAATGGTTCAGAGATACAGCTAGCCGTGGGCTCACAACTCCTTGTGACTCGGAACAACGATTTCCGACTTGCCCAACGAATCATGGTAAAGCGCCTAGCAACATCGCCCCATGATTCCCTAGGTATCACTGATAGTGCCTACAAGAACCAGTAGATTTTGGTTAGCGTACAGTACGGTCCCTTCATCCATATATCCCGATCGAATCAACAACCATTGGTATATCGAGAGTCGCTCAAGATTCGATAACTATGCAATACATCTTGAAGATCAAATTAGTGACATCGCATGTGCTACTAAGAAACCATTTCTTAAATCACATCAAGTACTCTGGCCAGAGATTCGTCACACTAATATCTCCTCAGATCGCATAGGATATCCACACTCGCAAGTATGTGGTGAATCCTTGACAACAATGCATCGACTCCTATATGTGTTGTAACTGTACCCAATCCCGACACCTGATGACCCCCATAGAGTCGGTAAACGAGTCAAAGCACAGTACTAGCATATAGAGTCTCCATGATGTTTCAAGTAGTAAGGACTAATGGTGTACAACCAAAACCGCGGACTTTATCCACTCGATAAGTGATAACCACTTGGAAAGTCCGGATAGGGTAGTTCGATTATTCATCCTATGAATATCCATTTGCATGCTTCGAACATCTCCATGTTCCCTACCAATGAAACGTGGTACTCCGCATCGCAAAGCTAGTCTCAAACTCGAGCGATCCTTATCCTTATTATCGGACGGCTCAATCGACTAGGAACAGTTTAGAATATACAGTGACTATAAGATGTATTTCATGATAGACATCCCCATATTCTACCACATCTTACATACACTATAGTATATTCAAGGTATTTATCAAAACAACAATAGTATATCATAATATAACAATATGAAGAAAGATAAAGTCATTGCCATTAATAAAAGTGTAAATTACATTAAACAAAAGATCGTTTGTACAAAGAGTCATCAAAGCCCATAGCCACAAGTTGGCTCACTGGGCACCCACTCTTTCAATCTCCCACTTGCCCTATAGCCAACTAGTCATACTACGTAGACCCATTGCTTCGCGATGTTTGTCAAACAATGGTCCTGGCAAGGGCTTAGTAAGCGGATCAGCGATATTGTCTGCAGAGGCCACTCGTTCGACAGTGATGTCTCCTCTTTCCACAATCTCCCGGATGATGTGGTATTTCCTCAGTACGTTTTGGATCTTTGATGAGACCTTGGTTCCTTTGCTTGAGCAACGGCACCCGTGTTGTCACAGTACACCGGGACTGGACCAACAAATTCAGGAATGACGCCCAACTCTTGGACGAAATTCCTCATCCAAACGGCCTCTTTAGCAGCAGCTGATGCTGCAATGTATTCAGCCTCAGTGGTGGAATCCGCTGTGGTGTCCTGCTTGGAACTCTTCCAAGAGACAGCACCGCCATTGAGCATGAACACAAATCCAGAGGTTGACTTCGAGTCATCCACGTCACTTTGGAAGCTAGAGTCGGTATAGCCTTCCAATTTCAGATCTCGTCCTCCATATACCATGAACATATTCTTAGTCCTTCGTAAGTACTTAAGAATGTCCTTCACGGCTTTCCAATGCATTTGACCAGGATTATCCTGATATCTGCTCGTGACACTCAGAGCAAATGCTACATCCGGTCTGGTAGATATCATCCCATACATGATACTACCTATAGCTGACGCATATGGTACATGTGTCATATTCTCTATCTCTGCATCAGTCTTGGGACACATAGACTTGGATAAAGAAACTCCATGACACATGGGTAGATGTCCTCTCTTGGACCCATCCATTGAAAACCGTTTCAATATGGTGTCGATGTAGGTTGATTGAGTGAGTCCTATCATTCTCTTAGATCTATCTCTATAGATCTGTATCCCAAGAATGTAGGATGCCTCACCCAAATCCTTCATCGAGAATCTACCTGATAACCATATCTTTGTTGACTGCAACATCCCTACATCATTCCCAATGAGTAGGATGTCATCAACATAAAGTACTAAGAATGTCACAGCATCCTTAACTACTTTCTTGTACACGCACGGTTCCTCCGGGTTCTTGATGAAACCAAAATCTTTTATTGTTTCATCAAATTTCTGGTTCCAACTTCTTGATGCTTGTTTTAGACCATAAATTGATCTCTGAAGCTTGCATACCTTATGCTCGCTTCCCATGGATGTGAACCCCTCCGGCTGCTTCATATAGATTTCTTCCTTAATGTCTCCATTAAGAAAAGCAGTCTTCACATCCATTTTCCATATCTCATAGTCATACCATGCAGCTATGGCAATAAGGATTCTTATGGACTTGAACATTGCAACTGTTGAAAAGGTTTCATCATAGTCAACTCCTTGTCTTTGAGTGTAAACTTTCGCCACCAATCGCGCCTTGTAGGTCAATACCTTACCATCAGGCCCAAGCTTTCTCTTGTAGATCCATTTACACCCTATTGGAACAATTCCATCAGGAGGATCTACTAAAGACCAAACTTGGTTTGTATGCATTGAATCCAATTCAGACTGCATAGCTTCAAGCCATAAATTTGAATCCGCATCAGAAATTGCTTCCTTGAAGTTTCTTGGATCACATCCAATGTCGGGTTCATCTTGATCCCCTTCAAGAAGAAGACCATATCGAACAGGAGGTCTAGAAGTCCTCTCGGATCTTCTAGGTTCAGGCGTGTCCAGTAATGGTTCCTGAGGCGTAGGATCGTTATTTTGTATTTCGGGTTCTTCTCGAACTTCTTCGAGTTCCATCATCTCGCCTTTCTTATCCAATAAGAACTCCTTCTCCAAGAAGGTGGCATTCCTAGAAACAAACACCTTTGTTTCAGCAGGATAATAGAAATAATATCCGATTGAATTCTTCGGATACCCTACAAAATAACATAAGTTGGATCGACTATCCAACTTATCTCCCACTGTCTGCTTCACGTAAGCAGGACATCCCCAAATCCTTAAGTACGAATACTTAGGAGCTTTGCCATTCCATAACTCGTATGGTGTTTTGTCCACTGCTTTAGTGTGGACGTTGTTCAACAACAATACCGCCATTTCAAGCGCATAGCCCCAAAACGAAGGTGGAAGCTCAGTGAAGCTCATCATGGATCGAACCATGTCCAACAAAGTTCGATTACGACGCTCCGATACACCATTAAGCTGTGGTGTCATAGGAGGAGTCCACTGAGAGAGAATCCCATTCTCTTTTAGATAGTCCAAAAAAACGGTACTTAAGTATTCTCCACCTCGATTTGATCGAAGTGCTTTAATACTTTTACCTAGCTTATTTTCTACTTCAGCCTTGAATTCTTTGAACTTTTCAAATGCTTCATACTTATATTTCATTAAATATAAATACCCATACCTTGAATAATCATCAGTAAAGGTAATGAAGTAGGTGTGGCCATGTTGAGTCCCAACTCTAAATGGACCACAAACATCTGTATGGATCAAATCCAACAGATTTTGACTACGCTCAGGTTTCCCCTTAAAAGGAGATTTAGTCATTTTCCCTTTTAGGCAGGATTCACAAGTAGGTAGAGAGTTAATATCAGACATATCAAACATGCCCTCTCCCACTAGCTTGTTCATCCTCCTTGAGGAAATATGACCTAGTCTAGCGTGCCAAAGGTTTGCCGGGTTTTGACTATCGATTTTCCTTTTGTTTGTTGTCGCCGGTTTATCAACATAATTTATTGGAACGTCTTTTAGTTTTAAGTTGTATAGATCGTTTTCAAGTTGTCCATTTCCAATCAAACATTCATTCTTGTAAATATTGCAAATCCCATTCACAAAATTGCAAGAATAACCATCTCTATCTAGCATAGAAACAGAAATAATGTTTTTAATTAAATCCGGAACAAATAAAACATCTCTTAAAAATAACTTAAAACCGTTCTGCAAAATTAAACAAACATCTCCAATGGCTGTAGCTTCAACTCTGGAACTATTCCCGAGCCTCAGCTGGGTCTCACCCATTCTAAGCCTGCGACTTCTTGTCATCACCTGCAAATCATTGCAAATGTGAGATCCACATCCGGTATCCAATACCCAAGAAGTAGTATTAAGTGAAATGTTTATTTCAATATAGAACATACCCTTTGCAGTTCCCAACTGCTCTAGATATTCCTTGCAGTTGCGCTTCCAATGACCGGGCTTCTTGCAGTAATGGCAAACATCCTTGGATTTTCCATTGTTTGAAGCCTTTGTCTTGTGCTTCTTCTTGGGTTCGACTTTCTTGGGTGGGGCAGAACGTTTCTTACCCTTCGTACATGGCCCCTTCTTAGCAGAAGATGAGGAGCCCACCAAGAAAGCTGGTTTATCCTTCTTTAGTGTGGATTCATATGTCACAAGCATATTGACCATCTCTTCAAGGGTGGCCTCTATCTTGTTCATATTAAAATTTACCACAAATCCGTCAAACGAAGAAGGAAGAGACAGAAGCAGTAAATCCACGTTGAGTTCATGCTCCAACACCAAATCAAGAGTTGCTAACTTCTGTATGAGCCAAACCACTCGTACCCCATGATCACGGACCGAAGTCCCTTCACGCATGCGACACGTCATTAGCTCCTTAACAGTAGCGAACCTTTCAGCCCTCAATTGAGCCCCAAAAAGTTCCTTGAGTTGAGCGTGAATGTCAGCAGCATTCACGGTGTCCTCAAATCGCCTCTGGAGTTCATCAGACATCGAGGCTTGCATATAGCATTTGGTCTTGATGTCATGGTCCCACCATGCATCAAGCTTGGCCAATTCCTCCGGACTTACGTCAGCTGGTGCTTCCTTCGGAGGTGATTTCTCTAACACGTAGAGCATCTTCTCCGAAGTCAAGACAATCTTCAACTTCCGGAACCATTCCGTATAGTTTGCGCCAGTCAACTTGTTTTGTTCGAGGATCGAGAATAATGGATTACGCGAATTCATTGTATGAAATACTGAAAAGAAAAACAGACATATATCAATGATTGTTTAAGCAATTTACTAAGACATAAAATAGGCGAATTTAATTTTATGAATCTCACTCCCACTATTTTAACGATTTCACTACCCTCTAGTGAAAACGGGAAACTTTTTCCTTAGTGAGAACATGGAGTCCAATTGACAAACTTATGGTCCCGAATAATATCAGCCAACCATAATTCTCAAAAGGTAGAGCCCAATTGCTTCCAAAGCAACCCCATGTATTTACCTCATGTCCAATAAGGGCCCAATAATATGACGCCGTTTATAGTGACATGCCAAGATGACCCATCAATATTAAGTTGTGATGGACGGTCGCCATGTGGATCCCCCAATAATATGAGCCGATCCCATGGGAGTTCCACCCAACTTACAACATGTGTCGATCCAATGTACAGCTTTCCGACGGACGGGCCCCCCAATAATATGAGCCGGACCGTATCCGCGGGTAGCATCACATACATTGACCGTTGATGGAAGGTAGGAACATTTAAACAAATTCAAATTTTCTTTATTTATCTTGATATCAATTTAAATCATATTTAAAATGAGGGATTTTTAATTATGAAAATTTGTCTCATCATTTTTCAATTTATTGTATGCTTGCCGGATTCATACAATTATGTCTAAAACATGCATACAATCATAATATCATATATTATATATAGGATGATCGATTCCATTTCTAATTGACTCGTGGTTGCCAATCACGAGTCTTAGTCCAATCCTAGGTAATATGCAGTATGCAATGCAATCCTATTACATTAGCTTCCAATTTACATTTCTTCGTCTTTATTGTCTGCTGGGCCCACCATCTTCAAATCTTGATCTCCCATTAAATCTAATGTATTTACAATAAATAGCAATGACAAGTAGGGGATACATTTTAGGGGTGAGAACGGGCCATAAACCAAGCCCACTTTTATTACATATGACATTCATATTGGGCCATAAACCAGGCCCATTAATAAAACCAACAACAATAAAACAAATGTAAATTCCTAACATACACCTACAAAATTGGTCATGGCAATCGATCATCCTTATCCAATAACATTTAATTCAAAATTAATTTATTGGATATCATGCATATGGCAATTTAAATTTAAACAGGATAAAATCATATTTTATATATAAAATCATATTTTACATATAAAATCATATTTTACCTTTTATTAAATAAAATCATATTTTATCTACAGAATCTAATTTTATAGATAAAATCATATTTTACTTAATATATACATAAGATCAAATCTTATCATCAATTGTACCAAAAATAATTGATTTCAATTTAAGGATAAAATATTAAAATTTTCCAAAAATTCAAATTTATCCAAAAATCAATTTTAAAATTTTCGGACTCGAACAATTCGATCCGATGCCTCGTGAACCAATCAAAAACAATTTTTGACCGGACCAAAAATAAAATTTTAACACATTAAAATTAATTTAAATAAAAAATAATAATTTTTCCCGCGGGCCGCCCGGGACACTCCCGGGCCGGCCCGCACACGTGGGCGCGGGCCGGGGCAGCGACAATCGCTGCCCTGGCGGCGCCTGGCGCCGCCCCTGGGCGGCGCCGAGCGTCGCCCCTGGGCAGCGCCGAGCGCTGCTGGGCAGCGCTCGGCGTTGCCCAGGCGGCGCTGAGCGCCGCCCCTGGGCGGCGACGTGCGCCGCCGTGGGCGGCGCTGTGCGCCCACTTTGGGCGCCGCCCGGGGCAGCGACCGTCGCTGCCCCACCGGGCAGCGATCCAATCGCTGCCCGGGTTTTGCCCGAAAAAAAAAAAAAAATTTTTTTATTTAAAATATTTATTTTGTTTTAAAAAACCAAGACTCAAAATTTTTGTACAATCGATTAATTTAATCGTTTGATCTGAGCAACCTGGCTCTGATACCACTGTTGGGTAACTGGCGTTCAGATCAATCACGATTGATACCCGGTGCAGCGGAAGTTTAAAATTTTTAGTATGGAACAATTCCATAGTGTGGGTATCAACCATACGATTAAATTATTTGTGTGTGTAAAATTAAATAACTATTATTAAATTTTACCTTCAATCTCGAAGCGAGATTATTGGACACCACACAGATTTCTCTGCGCTTCTTGTATCTCCCTGGAACTGATGAACAAGCTTCCCTTCAATCAGGTCCACGAATGGAGGTTTAATCCCTCTGATAGATTGCACTAGAAAATCTATCAGAAGTTTTCTGCGAAGAGAATAACGAATTTGATTCGCTAATCCTGTCTGCAATTCAAAATCACAGACCGGAAAATCTCTGACAGAGAGAGGGAGGGGCGGCCGAATTTCTAGAGAGAGCTAGGGGTTTTTTTCGAAAACTGTCTCTCAAAATTATGACCAACTGTGTGTAATTTCTGTACTGCAATAACTTATTTATAATGCAAGGCCACTAACACCTTAGGGCCCATTAGTCATAAGTTGAGGCCCGACAAGCAAAGCCCGCATGTTCAGAAATTAATATAAAATTCATCGTGACTCCGATTGATAAACCGATTTTACCAATGTGCACAGAAACCATTTCTGCACATTTTAAAGTCAAGATAAATTTTCCTGAATCCGAATTCAGTGGTTTCCAAAAATGTACATCCCTATGTCATTTTAGGAAATCCTACTCCCTTACTCTTATTTAAGAAGTCCAACTTCTTTATTCATTAAATTTAACTCTTTAAATTTAACTATCTCAACTGGGATTAAAACTCCATTACACTGTGTGACCCTCAATGGTTCAGGGATACAGCTAGCCGTGGGCTCACAACTCCTTGTGACTCGGAACAACGATTTCCGACTTGCCCAACGAATCATGGTAAAGCGCCTAGCAACATCGCCCCATGATTCCCTAGGTATCACTGATAGTGCCTACAAGAACCAGTAGATTTTGGTTAGCGTACAGTACGGTCCCTTCATCCATATATCCCGATCGAATCAACAACCATTGGTATATCGAGAGTCGCTCAAGATTCGATAACTATGCAATACATATTGAAGATCAAATTAGTGACATCGCATGTGCTACTAAGAAACCATTTCTTAAATCACATCAAGTACTCTGGCCAGAGATTCGTCACACTAATATCTCCTCAGATCGCATAGGATATCCACACTCGCAAGTATGTGGTGAATCCTTGACAACAATGCATCGACTCCTATATGTGTTGTAACTGTACCCAATCCCGACACCTGATGACCCCCATAGAGTCGGTAAACGAGTCAAAGCACAGTACTAGCATATAGAGTCTCCATGATGTTTCAAGTAGTAAGGACTAATGGTGTACAACCAAAACCGCGGACTTTATCCACTCGATAAGTGATAACCACTTGGAAAGTCCGGATAGGGTAATTCGATTATTCATCCTATGAATATCCATTTGCATGCTTCGAACATCTCCATGTTCCCTACCAATGAAACGTGGTACTCCGCATCGCAACGCTAGTCTCAAACTCGAGTGATCCTTATCCTTATTATCGGACGGCTCAATCGACTAGGAACAGTTTAGAATATACAGTGACTATAAGATGTATTTCATGATAGACATCCCCATGTTCTACCACATCTTACATACACTATAGTATATTCAAGGTCTTTATCAAAACAACAATAGTATATCATAATATAACAATATGAAGAAAGATAAAGTCATTGCCATTAATAAAAGTGTAAATTACATTAAACAAAAGATCGTTTGTACAAAGAGTCATCAAAGCCCATAGCCACAAGTTGGCTCACTGGGCACCCACTCTTTCACAAATCCCCTTAAGCACTACGCGTCAAAATACTATCCCAAGTATTTCTTAATTTCTAGACCCTAATCATCACAAATTGGGCTCAACTAATTGTCCTCGTCAATTTACTACGGCTCACACTGAGCTGGGTAATGAATCAATTCAGACTACCTACGTGGCTCGATCAATAGTCTTGACTCGACTACCACAAGTCTACTATTCCCAACACTTGGAATACCCAACTCGCTCTGGTTTCAACATACCTATACCTGATAACCAGACAACAGCTATTAGTAATCTATCGGCACAATCTCGCGCCTTACTACTGACAGCTGTCTCGTACACTGGACTTAATCACCCTAACTCTGACAGAGTTAGACAATTTCCACTAATGATCATTAGCACAATTCCCCGTGCCACCTTAGCACTACTAATCATTGTCTTGTTCACCCAAGGCGACCTTAAAAGGAACTAAGCCCAATAATTTCTTGCGATCTATCAACCTAGACCATTTTGCATCCCATGGAAAAATCCTACGCTTAATTTTGAAAACATCGGTCAATGCTTAACGCAATCACTGGAATCACTATCCTTTGCCTCGTTCATTCAGGATGAACGACACGGTTCGTCAAGTCCAAAAATTATAACTAATGAATCCCAAAGATTCCCACAATCTCCGAACATGCTCCTGATTATATCTCTCCCTAAGACTGCATAACGATTTAAGACTGAGGTAGCCCACCACGATGTCCACTTTGAATCACCATCAAGTGTAAACTGGAATAATTCACGCTTCCCTCACATCTCAAATAGTCCTGTACAATCCTTAGCATCTGATATAATCCATTACTGATGAAGTCAATCATCATGAAGAAATTCTCCTATTCGAGTCGAAGTCTTGAAACAGCATCCCATCCAGGATATTGGATAACTCCTGTCACAAGGAAACCTTAATCATAACTTTGATGACAATCCCTAGTCATCGCTGGTAGAAATCCGTCTACCTACTAGATCGATCCATCTAGCAGTATTCCATAGGCTAAAACTATCTGCTCAGAGTATACGCTCATCAAATAAATCCCTTCAAGACTGATCCTCACATCAGAAAACCCAAAACAATAATCCCTGACACACCGGATGATATCTAACCATTGATATCAATCCTGATATCTACTCCATAGTCATACCTCGTCATGACTGTTACCAAAACTCTAGATTGAGTAGCCTTCCCACTGCCATCCCCTGAAGCACAAAGGCTCCTAGGTACATCGACATAGGGTTGCGCCCCCTCACGTCAATTCATGGTCATAGTCCACAACTCTTGGCATATACTGGACCCGGTTCCTAATGAAAACCCATCATCACGAAGTCTCAACCTAACAAAGGTCATCAAACTATTGTTCTAAGGAAACAACCTAGAACAAAACTTATGCCCACTGATGAATCAACTCATCACTGGCACTAACTTAGTCCACTGAATAACTAGGTCAATCTTAGGAAAACGCCTAGACTAACCATAAGTCAAGCTGTTACAATCGGCCCACTAAAAACCTATGAGTTACAATAGTTGAACACTAATCAACTAATACCATGCCAAACTTAGCAAAATCACTGCAGTCGGACACAAATCCACGAATAGCTATACAAATCTCAAATAATGCATGTATCATATGTTTCAAGTTTATGTACAATTTCTTTATTACAATCCCAAGTAATACAATTACAGTATCCAAATATACAACGAAAATGAACAACCAACAACTTGAATGATACAACCAGATCCTGATGATTCATTACAACTGAAATAATGTTTACAATTACAACAATACAGTTCTTAAAATCATCATACTAATCTTCGTTTCTTGAGCATGAAGCTTCTAATAGACATACGCATCAATTCAAGCATACTACTGCCCAAATCTCTCGGTATCTCATCCTGAAAAGACTCCCAGAGAATTAACTCGAGCCTTCTAACCAGCTATGCTCTGCATAAGTGCATGTCAGCCGGCCTCTTCTGCTCATGATCTACCGTCAGCATTTTTCTTGCATCCATATCATGCTTTTGAACATGAAGTTTCCCGTGGGACTATCGAACGCATCGAAACCAGTCATGCATTAGCCACTCGAGGCATTCCCTGTTGAAGGTCTGTTTGACAATCTCTCCAAATACGACTCGAGAATCTTTAGAGTAGTGTCATTGACCGACTAAATCGGTGTGATAAAAATCTACTGGCAAGCGTACCAGGTTAAGTAATAATAAAGTGGACAGAAAGTTCAAGTATCGATCCCACAGGTACTATATAATTATGACTACCAGAATATATTTACATCTACTCAATCTAGACTAATCAAAAGAGTGATTTTTGGAATTTAACTAAGAAACTAAATTGCAATTAAATTTTAACTCAATAAAGACTCAACAGAAAATTTTTAGATTAAACTTCAAATTGGAGAAAAAGTTCGATCAAGGACACACGTAGGTACCAGACAATTCATGTAACAAGCAGTCGATTTAAGACTCAAACTTAATCTTAATTCACGGGAATTTTCCTAAATTATTCAAAGGACTATTTCTAAAACAATCAAACCTATTCAAATATTGACGGATTAATCTTTCATAATTCTAATAAAATTTGAATGCATGACGAACTGTGAAAATTCAGTTTACACCAAAACTGCATAATGATATTGAATTCTATTTCTAGTCAGTTTTACAATATGTTGAATATCGAAGTGATCAAAATCAAAACCTTCTCTGTCGAATTGGAATCAATTAACATGCAAGCAAATAACTGGCCAGGAAATTCACAAGATAAATATAAATTCAATAATCAATAAAATAAAATCAAGTTTGAAATTCTCAAATAAACAAACAAGTTTTCTACATAAATTATCTTGCCCAATCACGTGGCCTTGATAGAAAAAAGAAAACTACTCAATAAATAAACTCATGATTTTAAACAAGGTTTTTAATCATGAATAAACAAAAGAAAATAAGAAAATAAGAAGAAATCTTCTCTCCCAAGCCTGGTAGTAGTAGCCGTCCTCTCACGTTCTGAAAATTCTGGAACCTTCAAGAATATTAAAATCTCCTATTTATAGCATTTGGATCCCATAATAATTAATTTCCTTACGCAACAAGGGATTTCCGAATTTTACAATTTCCCAAACTCGCGCGCACGCCTGACAAAATACGCGCTTGCGCGCAAGCCTTCAACACGGTGTCTGAACTTTTCTCTCGCGCACTAGCAAGAAAAAATTTTGCTCGCGCGCAATCTGCTCTCAAATCTCTGGAATTTCCTTCTGCTCTCGCGCGAGCTAATGCCCTCGCTCGCGTGCGTTCTAGTTTTCTTCATCAACGCGCGATTGCGCTTATTTCCTCCTCAACAGCGCAAGTCATTGCGCTCGCTACAAGCTTCCATGCGCTAACGCGCTTGTTTTCATCCGTTTGCACTACATGTTGTGCGTTTGCACTACATGTTGTGCAAACAACTTCTTTAGCGCTTGATTTTTTCTTCTTTTTTTTTCTATTTTTTCTTCTTTTATCTTCAAAACTCTTTTAATTTCTATTTTTCCTACAAAGAAAACCTGGAGAGTGAAATACACATGAATGCAATAAAACACATAAAACAGACAAAACAATATGAATGCACACAAAATAAACATAAAAATATCACGAACTAATGCATACAAAATGTACTTATCAACACCCCCATACTTAAACCTTGCTCGCCTTTGATCAAGAAATGCAAAAAACAATATGCAAACAACGACATAAGTAAGAATGAATCATGAACAACATAGCCTCCGATAAGTTTCGACTTCAACAACTAAAAACCACAAAAACATCTGATTGTTCACAATACACTGTCAGTTTAACGTAAATATGAGTGTGTGTCATGTCATTCCAGTTTCATGCAACTTCAAAAGATTCTGTCCTAAGAATTCTTAGCGACCTATGACAATTCAATGCAAGTGTCACAATCCAGTACTCCGTCATCTCAACAATCCCAAACAAAAACATGCACTCTCTTGAGATAATTACGTACCTCCGGATTTTACACCCGGTTTTTTATGCCCCAATAATTACCCGCAAACTTATTTATAACTAAAATAGGATTCGAATTTCAATCCCCTCGTCTATAGCCCAGATGGAGCAACAATCCCATTTAGCCCGCAGACTTAGCTATGGAACAACGATTAGGATTTCAATCATTTTCCAAGCCCGGATGGAATTAACTTTTTTTTTTTCACAAAAAAAAATTTCAAAAAATTTTATAGGTACACCCAAAATCATACATGCAATGTCTAACAATCATCGGGAATCCAAAGACACTATCATGATAAACAAACACCTATTATCGTGTAATGGTCAAGCAAACACGAATTTCATCAATTACTTCGCTACACTACACAAGTCTAACATGCATGCTTAAAAAGATTCACGATTCAACCAACAGCTTCTCATGTTCAATTAACAGCAACATTTTCTAAAAAAAAAAAAAAATTCGACAACTCTATCATCATCGGCCAACAGTCATCATTCTACTTATTCACAAAACATAAACACAAAACATAATGATATGCATGAATACAAACTATATGCAAACGAACAAAACCAAATGAATGCAAAACAAAATAAACAACAAAACAAATAGCGAAACACCCCCCCATACTTATCCAAAGCATTGCCCTCAATTCTCTAGAAACAAAGAACAAAATGCAAAACAAACACACAAATGCATAGAAAAACAAAAACACAATGAAAACAACAATAACACTCTCTTGATTTTCGATTCATCCTCTTCCTTCTTGATGGTATCCGTTGGGTAAGGTAGCATTAGTCTAGATATATCGGGAGGCATGACCAACTGGTATGGGAAAGAAAAAAAATCAAATAAAAAAGAAACAAAAAACAAAAGTAAAATATAAAAAGCAAAAGAAATAACACTGGGTTGCCTTTCAGTCAGCGCTAAATTTATAGTCTATAGCCCGACTATATTCCTCTCTTGAGTGGCGACATTCAAGGTGGCTTATCCACCGACTTGGAAAAATTCAGATCAGTCATGCACTTGCATGCTACACCTATATAGAAATTTTGCAATGGACCAATTCCTGCGGAGATCTGAACCTGCTGACATTCATCACCAATAGCATGAATCACATCAACCAAATAAACAACAGAACAAGATTTTAAAGTTGGGCTCTCAGTAGCCGACTTAAGCATATTAAACACAACTTGCTCATTATTCAATCTCAATGCCAACTCTCCTTTTTCAACATCAACTAAGGCTCTACTAGTAGCAAGAAAAGGAAGCCCTAGAATCAGCGGAATCTCACAATCCTCATCCATGTCAAGAATAACAAAATCTACAAGATAAATAAAATTTTCTATCTTGACTAAGACATTCTTTACTACTCCTCTCGGGTATTTAATAGATCCATCAGTAAATTTGAGAGAGATAGAGCAGGTTCAATATTGCATATACCCAATTTTCGACCAAGCGAATAAGGAATTAAATTTATGCTTGACCCTAAATCACACAAAAAATTTGCAAATGATAAACTTCCAATTTGGCAGGGTATAGAAAAACTCCTTGGATCCTGAGATTTTGGTGGAAGCTTCTTTTTCAGCAGTACCGAGCACTCCTCATTCAGTGTAACATGCGTATGATCATTCAGCTTCTTTTTGTTCCTCGGTAAATCCTTCAGAAATCTTGCATAATTCGGCATCTGGGCTAATTCATCTGCAAAAGGTATGTTAATATGTAGTTTCTTGAAAATTTCAAGAAATTTTTTAAATTGAGAATCAAACAATAATTTTTTAGCTCTTTGGGGGAAAGGTAAGGTAAAAATATCAACATTATCATTAGCTTCAAATTTTGAAGTCTTACCTTTCTTACCTGCCTTTGAGGAATTTTCAGCACGCATATCCTCCTTAGACTCTGAACTTTTCAGCTCTTCCATCATCTTCTCTTTGTCCATTTGCTACTCCTCAGACTGTGCTCGAGTCACAACCATGATAGCATTCATGCCTTTGGGATTTGGTTAAGTGTTACATGGTAAAGCTCCAACAGGACGGGTTGATAATTGGGTTGCGATCTGACTCATCTGAATTTCTAACTTCTGCAGCATACTTTCCTGATTCTGTAACCGAGTCTCAGTTCCTGCAACGTATTTCATCATGATCTCCTCAAAACTCGGCTTCCTCTCCTCTTGCTTGGGATGCCAGTTCTGATTATAGTTGTTGTAAGAGTTATACGGCTGTCGTCCTTGATTTCCTGCAAAATTAGCCGCTTCAACTTCAAACAACTGTTGCTCTTCTTGCAGATTCCCTTGCGCGTGATTCACTGGCGCTACTTTCATGAGTGCCACTAGATGTGTCAAAGCGTCTATCTTCTCATTCAGGGTCATCAAAGCATTGACCTCTAGAACTCTAGCCTTATTTTCCTTCTTCACATTCGGCCACCCTATATTACTTTCTGCCATGTTTCCAATTATCTCCCAGGCGTCAGCTGGCGTTTTCCTGAACAAACATCCATTAGCCGTAGCATCCAGCATAGATCGAACCGACTGATCGGCTTCATTGTAGAACGTCTGAGTCTGCTGGCTTTGTATGAGATTATGTTGAGGACACATCCTCAGCATCTTCTTAAACCTGGTCCATGCCGTATGTAAATATTCACCCTCTTTTTGCTTGAAAGATATAATATCTTAAAATAATTTTGCCATCTTCGTAGGAGGGAAGTACTTGTTCAAGAAGATTTGAACAAGCTCAGTCCAGGTGGTGATAGATCCTGTAGGTAGATCATCAAGCCACTCAGTCGCTTCACCTTGTAGAGACAATGGTAATAACCGCAGTCTTATTGCATCAAAGGTTACCCCGTTAACTTTGAACATGTCGCAGATCGATAGGAATCGCTCCAGATGAGCGTAGGGGTCTTCCACAGATGTGCCCTCAAATCTTGCTTGCATTTGGATCAGCTGAATAGTAGAGGATTTCAGCTCAAATTTGTTCGCCTCAACAGCGGGGCAAATGATGCTAGATCCATATCCTTCAACATGAGGCCTAATCAGATCCCAAACAGTACGGTTGTCCTCCATCTCTTCGTCTGGCATATGAGTACCTGAAAATTTCAAATAAAAGAAGAGATTTTAGAATTTAATAAATAAATTAAAATACAGTCTAATCTCAAGAGAAACAAAAATTCTGATATCACAAACAGTCCCCGGCAACGGCACCAAAAACTTGACCGGCTAAATCGGTGTGATATAAATCAACTGGAAAGCGTACCAGGTCAAGTAATAGTAAAGTGGATAGAGAGTCCAAGTATCGATCCCACAAGGACTGTATAATTATGACTACCAGAATATATTTACTTCTACTTAATCTAGACTAATCAAAAGAGTGATTTTTAGAATTTAACTAAGAAACTAAATTGCAATTAAATTTTACTCAATAAAGACATAGCAGCAAATTTTTAGATTAAATTTCAAATTGGAGAAAAAGTTCGATCAAGGACACACGTAGGTACCATACAATTCATGTAACAAGCAGTCGATTTAAGACTCAGACTTAATCTTAATTCACGGGAATTTTCCTAGATTATTCAGAAGACTATGTCTAGAACAATCAAACCTATTCAAATATTTACGTATTAATCTTTCGTAATTCTAATCAAATTTGAATGCATGACGAACTGTGAAAATTCAATTTACACTCAAACCGCATAATGAAACCGAATTCTATTTCTAGTCAGTTTTACACTATGTTGAATATCGAAGTGATCAAAATCAAAACCTCCTCTGTCGAATTGGGATCAATTAACATGCAAGAAAATAACTGGCCAGAAAATTCACAAGACAAATATAAATTCGATAATCAATAAAATAAAATCAAGTCTAAAATTTTCAAATAAACAAAAAAGTTTTCTACATAAATTGTCTGGCTCAATCACGTGGCCTTGATCGAAAAAAAAACTTCTCAATAAATAAACTCATGATTTTAAACAAGGTTTTTAATCATGAATAAACAAAAGAAAATAAGAAAAGAAGAAGAAATCTTCTCTCTGAAAACTGGTAGTAGTAGCCGCCTTCTCACGTTCTGAAAATTCTGGAACCCTTCAAGAATATTAAAATATCCTATTTATAGTGTTTGGATCCCATAATAATTAATTTCCTTACGCAAAAAGGGATTTCCGAATTTTTCAATTTCCCGAACTCGCGCGCATGCCTGACAAAATACGCGCTCACGCGCAAGCCTTCAACACAGTGTCTGAACTCTTCTCTCGCGCGCACGCGAGCAAAAATCTCGCTCGCGCGTGATCTGCTATTGAATCTCTGGAATTTCCTTCTGCGCTCGCGCTCGCTAATATCCTCGCTCGCGCGCGTTCTAATTTTCTTCATCAACGCGAGATTGCGCTTCTTTCCTCCTCAACAATGCAAGTCATTGCGCTCTCTACAAGCTTCCATGCGCTAACACGCTTGTTTTCATCCGTTTGCACTACATGTTGTGCGTTTGTACTACATGTTGTGCAAAAAACTTCTTTAGCACTTGATTTTTTCTTCTTTTTTTTCTTTTTTTCTTCTCTTATCTTCAAAACTCTTTTAATTTCTATTTTTCCTACAAAGAAAATCTGGAGAGTGAAATACACATGAATTCAATAAAACACATAAAAACACACAAAACAATATGAATGCACACAAAATAAACATAAAAATATCACGAACTAATGCATACAAAATGTACTTATCAGTCATCATGGTAAGGATGGTACAGATGCAAGCATCAAGTGCGTCCCAACCAATCCTCTGCCACTGCCTCTGGCATCCGGTACTCGATCCAAAGCTAGGATCCACATGAGTTGAAATATCGGAAACTCGGACACGATCCATCGCTCCTGTCCGCATTTATTAGAATCCCATAAGCCAAATCTTTATAAATCCTGCCAATGATGATAGTATTCGGGAAACCCAATCGCCTCATCATTGTCTCATTAAAAGTCTCATCAATCCTACAAGGATAACCCAAAAAGTCTCATTACTATCTCCCAAGTCTCTTGAATGCTGTTTTGATACCAATAAATGTAGCGACCCAACCCAGTTCCACTACCTAATCAGAGTTAGAGCATAATTAAGCATGCATTTAAAATAAATGTTGTGGAAGACTTAAATAAAAACTGACCGGCAGAATACAAACGGTTAAATAAACCAGTATACATCCCAATCGAATTACAAATAATTCTGAGGGTAAAGGCCTACAGCTAATCATGTTGTCTTCACTGGTCACTGGCTACTCCAAGATCCTGGTGCTCGACTCTGCATCTACACCTGCCCCGTCGAATGGGGTGTCCAGATACACAGAAAAGACTGGACGTGAGCTCTAAGCACAATACATAAGCAATGATATATAAAATATATGTAGAACATAAATGACTTTAAAACAAGAGTAAAACAATACTTAGAGGCGACATGAATATACAGGGCAATGTCGGATAGCTAGTTCGCGGTACCGCTCCTATATTCCCCTATCAACTATAGCGTCAAAACCCACTGTCGTGGACGCTCTTAGTGATAGCAAAAGCAGGGGCTGAGTGTCCCCAGACACGAATCCATAAGGAGAAACTAATCACCGGATGGAAACTGTCATGACTCACATCTCACGGGATTTAGTCCAGTACGTAAAAATATGCATGTGCTAAAGCAGTCAAACATGGGAAACACATAGCACATTATAATGGACTTGACCCGCACCCTCTGCTCTAGCCCATCTAGCCTCTGCTCTGGGCCGGCCCAGCCATATTCTACTCATGGACCTTCTCCCCACCTGGAAAGGGGAGTTTCATGCCCTCCCCAGGATTCGAACTTGGACCACCAGGCATATATCCATATTCAACTCAATCCTGGTGGTTCAAGTTCGAATCCTGGGGAGGGCAAAAACTCCCCATCCAGGTGGGAGAAGATCATGAAGTATGGCTGGGCCGCCCAGATCTGAGACAAGCAGAGGGTGAGGGCCCAGGCCATTACACATCCGCAACTGGATTATAAGAGTCTCGATTGTACTTGATCTCGCAATCATAATCCTTCAGTAGATCCATCCAGCGTCACTGCCTCATGTGCAACTCAGCCTGAGTGAACAAATATTTCAAACTCTTATGATCAGTGAAGATCTCAAACCTCTCACCGTACAAGTAACGACGTCATATCTTAAGAGCAAAGACAATGGCTGCAAGCTAAAAATCGTGTACATGATAGTCCTCCTTGTGAGTCTTCAACTATCTAGATGCATAGGCAATCACATGACCTCTCTGTGACAATACGCATCCCAAAAACTGGAGTGAAGCATTGGTGTAAATCACAAAGTCACCTGATCCAGACGGTAAAGCTAACACTGGAGCTGTAGTCAGACGACGTTGCAATTTGTGAAAGCTCTCTTTGCACTCTGACGTCCAAATGAAAGACACTTCTTTCTTCGTCAACTGCGTCAAAAGCTTAGCAATCTGAAAAATTTCTCCACAATCTTCGGTAGTAGCCTACCATCCCAATAAAACTAAGAATCTCCGTAACTTTCGTCGGACGCGACCAGTTCAAAATAGCATCCTTCTTACTAGGATAAACAGAAACAACGTCTCGTGAAATCACATGACCAAGAAAGACAACTCGATCAATCTAGAAATCACACTTACTCAACTTAGCATATAACTGTGTGAGGACCTCGGTTCTAATCATCTAATCAAAAGTAAATCAATCAATAAGCAATAATAAGTCAAGACACTAATAATAAATTTTTTTATTTTTTTTAGAAGTTCGAACAATTATTCAACTTCTAAACCGACGCCTCACGTCTATCATTCGAACTCAAGCTAACCATGCCGACTCTGACTAGCTCCTGCCCCACCTGTTGTCAAGTACACATACAAAACAAGACAACAACCGGATAACTCCGGTGAGAATAAAATTCCAGTATAAGCGACGTAACATGCAATATCAAATAAGTATATCATAAACATGATATAACATAAACATTATTCGATGATAAATAAATATGAAATGCATGTGTTTAAAAATCGGGATTATCAAATCGGATAATAAAAGGGGACTTGATACTTCGGTTGGGATCCCGAGGCCAAGATCACGCAACAAACTCACCGACTCTCCCGCTCAAGGTGGTGTCACGTGTCTCAAACCTCTAGACTTTGGTGCAACTATAATGAGTATTCGGGTCGCTAGGCGTAACTCAACAACCTAGGCCACTCAAATATAGTTCCCAATGAAAGAGTGGGTGCCCGGTGAGCCAAATTGTGGCTAAGGGCTTTTATGACTCTATGTATAAACAATCTTTTGTTTAATATAATTTACACTTTTATAATGGCATTTACTTTATCTTTTATCATATTATTATGTTGTGACATACTATAAGATGTTTAGATGAAGACCTTGAATATACTATAGTGTATGTAAGATGTGGTGGCACATGGGGATGGCAATCATGAAACACATCTTATAGTCACTGTATATTCTAAACAATTCCTAGTCGATTGAGCCGTCCGTTAATAAGGATAAGGATCGCTCGAGATTGAGACTAGCATTTGCGATGCCGAGTACCACGTTTCATTGGTATGGAACATAGAGATGTTCAAAGCATGCAAATGGATATTCATACGATGAATGATCGAACTACCCTATCCGGACTTTCCAAGTGGTTATCACTTATCGAGGGGATAAAGTCCGCGGTTTTGGTTGTACACCATTAGTCCTTACTACTTGAAACATCATTGAGACTCTATATGTTAGTACTGTACTTTGACTCGTTTACCGACTCTATTGGGGTCATCAGGTGTTGGGATTGGGTACATTTATGACACATATAGGAGTCGATGCTTTGTTGTCAAGGATTCAACACATACTTGCTAGTGTGGATATCCTATGCAATCTGAGGAGATATTAGTGTGACGAATCTCTGGCCAGAGTACATGATGTGTTTTAAGAAATGGTTTCTTAGTAGCACATACGATGTCACTATTTGATCTTCAAAATGCATTGCATAGTTATCGAATCTCGAACGACTCTCGATTTACCAATGGTTGTTGATTCGATCGGGATATATGGATGAAGGGACCGTACTGTACGCTAACCAAAATCTATTGGTTCTTGTAGGCACTATCAGTGATACCTAGGGAATCATGGGGCGATGTTGCTAGGCGCTCTTACCATGATTCGATGGGTAAGTCGGAAATTGTTGTTCCGAGTCACAAGAAATTGTGAGCTCACGGCTAGCTGTATCCCTGAACCATTGAGGGTCACACAAGTAATGGATTTTTAATCCCCGTTGAGATAGTTAAATTTATAGAGTTAAATTTAATGAACAAAGAAGTAGGACTTCTTATATCAGAGTAGAAGAGTAAGATTTCCTAAAATGACATAGGGATGGGCATTTTTGGAAATCACTGAATTCGGATTCAGAAAATTTATCTTGACTTTAAAAGATGCAGAAATGGTTTCTGTGCACATTGGTGAAATTGGTTTATCAATCTGAGTCACGATGAATTTTATATTAATTTCTGAACATGCGGGCTTTGCTTGTCAGGCTTGAACTTATGACTAATGGGCCCTAAGCTGTTAGCAGCCCACATTATAAATAAGTTATTGCAGTACAGAAATTACACAACAGAGGTCACAAAATTTTCGAAAACCCTAGCTGTTTTCTCTCTAGTGGCCACCGCCCCCTCTCCTCTCTCTGCTTTAAAATTCTAGCCTGTGAATTTCAAATTTGCAGTCTGGTTTAACGGATCAAATTCGTTAATTCTCTTCGTAGAAACTTCTGATAGATTTTCTAGTACAATCTATCAGAGGGATTAAACTTTTGTTCGTGGACCTGATTGAAGAATTGTTCGTCCATCAGTTCCTGGGATATACAACAAGCGCAGAGTAATCTGTTGGTGTCCATAATCTCGTTTCGAGATTTCAAGGTAAAAATTTAATTGTTATTTAATTTTTACACGCACAATTTAATCGTAAAGTTTTGATGCCCATGATATGGAATCGTTCCATATAAAATTTTTAAACTTCCGCTGCACCAGGTATCAATTCTGATTGATCTGAACACAGTTTTCCAACAGTGGTATTAGAGCCAGGCGGCTCAGATCAAGAGATTAAATTAATCAATTGTAAAAAAAAAAAATTTAAGCCTCGGTTTTTGAAACAAAACAAATTTTTAAAATTAAATTTTTGACGGGCAAAATACGGGCAGCGATGGTCGCTGCCCAGCCCGAGCCCCTTTTGGGGCGCGGGCTGTTCGGGATCGTCCCGGGCGGCCCGGGAAAATTAATTTTTATTTTTTAATTAAAATTTTAATATGTTAAAATTCTATTTTTGGTTCGATCGAAAATTGTTTTTGATTGGTCCACGAGGCGTCGGATCGAATTGTTCGAGTTCGAAAATTTTAAAATTGATTTTTGGATAAATTTGAATTTTTGGAAAATTTATAAATTTTATCCGTTAAATCAGATTTTATGAAATTAATTATTTTTGGTACAATTGATGATAAGATATGATCTTATGGAAATATTGAGTAAAATATGATTTTATGTATAAAATTGAATTTTATATGTAAAATATGATTTTATTTGATAAAAAGATAAAATATGATTTTGTATGTAAAATAAGATTTTATATATGGAATATGATTTTATCCTTTTTAATTTAATTGCCATTGCATGTTATCCAATAAATTAATTTTGAATTAAATATTATTGGATAAGGATGATCGATCGCCATGACCAATTTTGTATGTGTATGTTAGGGAATTTACATTTGTTTTTATTGTTGTTGGATTTATTAATGTGCCTGGTTTATGGCCCAATATGAATTGTCATATGTAATAAAAGTGGGCCTGGTTTATGGCCCGTTCCCACCCCTTAAAATGTATCCCCTACTTGTCATAGTTATTTATTATAAATACATTATACTTAGTGGGAGATGAAGATTTGAAGACGGAGGTGGGCCCAGCAGACAATAAAGACTGAAGAAATGTAAATTGGAAGCACAATATAATAGGATTGCATTGCATACTTGCATATCACCTAGGATTGAACTTAGACTCGTGATTGGCAACCACGGGTCGATTAGAAATGGAATCGATCATCCTAAATAATATGTGATATTATTGTTGTATGCATGTTTAGACTAAATTGTATGAATCCCGCAAGCATTCAAATTTTAAATGATGAGACAAATTTTAAATGATGAGACAAATTTTCAAAAATTAAAATCCCTCATTTTAAATATGATTTAAAATTGATATCAAGATAAATAAAGGAAATTTAAATATTGTTTAAATGTTCCTACCTTCCATCAACGATCAATGTATGAGATGCTACCCGCGGATACGGTCCGGCTCATATTATTGGGGGAGGGGGGGGGGGGGAGGGGCCGTTCGTCGGAAAATTGTACATTGGATCGACACATGTTGTAAGTTGGGTGGAACTCCCATGGGATTTTCTCATATTATTGGGGATCCACATGGCGACCGTCCATCACAACTTAATATTGATAGGTCATCTTGACGTGTCACAATAAACGGCGTCATATTATTGGGCCCTTATTGGACATGAGGTAAAAATGTGGAGGTTGCTTTGGAAGCAATTGGGCTCTACCTTTTGAAAATTATGGTTGGCTGATATTATTCGGGACCATAGTTTGTCAATTGGACTCCATGTTCCCACTAAGGAAAACAGTTTTCTGTTTTCACTAGAGGGTAGTGAAATCGTTAAAATAGTGGGAGTGAGATTCATAAAATAAATTTTGCCTATTTTATATCTTAGTAAATTAATTAAACAATCACTTATTATTGTCTGTTTCTTTTCAGTATTTCATTAAGATGAATTCGCGCAATCCACTATTCTCTATTCTCGAACAAAATAAACTAACTGGTGCAAACTATACGGAATGGTTCCGTAAGTTGAAGATTGTCTTGACCTCGGAGAAGATGCTCTACGTGGTAGAAAAATCTCCTCCGAAGGAAGCACCAGCTGATATAAGTCCGGAAGAGTTGGCCAAACTTGATATATGGTGGGACCATGATATCAAGGCCAAATGCTATATGCAAGCTTCGATGTCTGATGAACTCCAGAGGCAATTTGAGGATACCGTGAATGCTGCTGACATTCATGTACAACTCAAGGAACTTTTTGGGGCTCAATCGAGAGCTGAAAGGTTCGCTACTGTAAAAGAGTTAATGACGTGTCACATGCGTGAAGGGACTTCGGTCCGTGATCATGGGGTACGCGTGATTTGGCTCATTCAGAAGTTGGTAACGCTTGATTTGGTATTGGAGCATGAACTCAATGTGGACTTATTACTTCTCTCTCTTCCTTCATCGTTTGACGGTTTTGTAGTGAATTTCAATATGAACAAGATATAGGCCTCCCTTGAAGAGATGGTCAATATGCTTGTAACTTATGAAGCCACTTTAAAGAAGGATAAACCAGTTCTCTTGGTGGGCTCCTCTTCTTCTGCTAAGAAGGGGCCAAGTACAAAGGGTAAGAAACGTTCTGCCCCATCCAAGAAAACCGGACCCGAGAAGAAGAACAAGACAAAGGCTTCAAACATGGAAAAGTCCAAGGATGTTTGCCATCACTGCAAGAAACCCGGTCATTGGAAACGTAACTGCAAGGAATATCTAGAGCAGTTGCGAACTGCGAAGAGTATGTTTTATATTGAAATAAATGTTTCACTTAATACTACTTCTTGGGTATTGGATACCGGATGTGGATCTCACATTTGCAATGATTTGCAGGTGATGACAAGAAGTCGCAAGCTTAGAATGGGTGAGACCCAGCTGAGGCTCGAAAATGGTTCTAGAGTTGAAGCCAAAGCTGTGGGAGACGTTTATTTAATTTTGCAGAACGATTTTAAGTTACTTTTGAGAGATGTTTTATTTGTTCCAGACTTGATTAAAAACATTATTTCTGTTTCTATGCTTGATAGAGATGGTTTTTCTTGCAATTTTGTGAATGGGATTTGCAATATTTACAAGAATGAATGTTTGATTGGAAATGGACAACTTGAAAATGATCTATATAACTTAAAATTAAAAGACATTCCAATAAATTATGTTGATAAACCGGTAACAACAAATAAAAGGAAAAACGATAGTCAAAACACAGCAAATCTTTGGCATGCTAGGCTAGGTCACATTTCCTCAAGGAGGATGAACAAGCTAGTGGGAGAGGGCATGTTTGATATGTCTGATATTAACTCTCTACCTACTTGTGAATCCTGCCTGAAAGGAAAAATGGCTAAATCTCCATTCAAGGGGAAACCTGAGCGTAGTCAAAATCTATTGGATTTGATCCATATAGATGTTTGTGGTCCATTTAGAATTGGTACTCAATTTGGCCACACCTACTTCATTACCTTTACTGATTATTATTCAAGGTATGGGTATTTATATTTAATGAAATATAAGTCTGAAGCATTTGAAAAGTTCAAAGAATTCAAGGCTGAAGTAGAAAACAAGCAAGGTAAAAGTATTAAAGCACTTCGATCGGATCGAGGTGGATAAAACACCATACGAGTTATGGAATGGCACCTCAGTTGAATAGTGTATCGTAGCATCGTAATCGAAATTTGTTGGACATGGTTCGATCCATGATGAGCTTCACTGAGCTTCCACCTTCGTTTTGGGGCTACGCGCTTGAAACGGCGGTATTGTTGTTGAACAACGTCCACACCAAAGCAGTGGATAAAACACCATACGAGTTATGGAATGGCAAAGCTCCTAAGTATTCGTACTTGAGGATTTGGGGATGTCCTGCTTACGTGAAGCAGACAGTGGGAGATAAGTTAGATAGTCGATCCACCTTATGTTATTTTGTAGGGTATCCAAAGAATTCAATCGGATATTATTTCTATCATCCTACTAAAACAAAAGTGTTTGTTTCAAGGAATGCCACCTTCTTGGAGAAGGAGTTCTTATTGGATAAGAAAGGCGAGATGATGGAACTCGAAGAAATTTGAGAAGAACCCGAAATACAAAATAATGATCCCATACCTCAAGAATCTTCAGAGGACACGCCTATACCTAGAAGATCCGAGAGGACTTCTAGACCTCCTATTCGATATGGTCTTCTTCTTGAAGGGGATCAAGATGAACCCGACGTTGGATGTGATCCAAGAAACTTCAAGGAAGCAATTTCTGATGCGGATTCAAATTTATGGCTTGAATGCAGTCGGAAATAGATTCGATGCATACAAACCAAGTTTGGTCTTTAGTAGATCCTCCCGATGGAATTGTTTCAATAGGGTGTAAATGGATCTACAAGAGAAAGCTTGGGCCTGATGGTAAGGTATTGACCTACAAGGCACGATTGGTGGCGAAAGGTTATACTCAAAGACAAGGAGTTGACTATGATGAAACCTTTTCACCAGTTGCAATGTTCAAGTCCATAAGAATCCTTATTGCCATAGTTGCTTGGTATGACTATGAGATATGGCAAATGGATGTGAAGACTGCATTTCTTAATGGAAACATTAAGGAAGAGATCTATATGACGCAGCCTGATGGATACACATCCATGGGAAGCGATCATAAGGTATGCAAGCTTCAGAGATCGATCTATGGTCTCAAACAAGCATCAAGAAGTTGGAATCAGAAATTTGATGAAACAATAAAGGATTTTGGTTTCATCAAGAACCCGAAGGAACCGTGCGTGTACAAGAAAGTAGTTAAGGATGTTGTGACATTTTTAGTACTTTATGTTGATGACATCTTACTCATTGGGAATGATGTAGGGATGTTGCAGTCAACAAAGATATGGTTATCAGGTAGATTCTCGATGAAGGATTTAGGTGAGGCATCCTATATTCTAGGAATTCAGATCTATAGAGATAGATCTAAAAGAATGATAGGACTCACTCAATCAACCTACATCGACACCATATTGAAAAGATTTTCAATGGATGGGTCCAAGAGAGAACATCTACCTATGTGTCATGGAGTTTCTCTTTCCAAGTCCATGTGTCCCAAGACTGATGAAGAGATAGAGAAAATGACACATGTACCATATGCGTCAGCCATAGGTAGTATCATGTATGGGATGATATCTACCAGACCAGATGTAGCATTTTCTCTGAGTGTCACGAGCAGATATCAAGCCAATCCCGGTCAAATGCATTGTAAAAGCCGTGAAGGACATTCTTAAGTACTTACGAAGGACTAAGAATATGTTCATGGTATATGGAGGAAGAGAATTGAAATTGGAAGGCTATACCGACTCTAGCTTCCAAAGTGACGTGGATGACTCGAAGTCAACCTCTGGATTTGTGTTCATGCTCAATGGCAGTGCTGTCTCTTGGAAGAGTTCCAAGCAGGACACCACAGCGAATTCCACCACTGAGGAAAAATACATTGCGGCATCAGCTGCTGCTAAAGAGGCCATTTGGATGAGGAATTTCGTCCAAGAGTTGGGCATTATTCCTGAAGTTGTTGGTCCAGTCCCAGTGTACACGGGTGACGTTGCTCAGGCAAAGGAACCAAGGTCTCATCAAAGATCCAAACACGTACTGAGGAAATACCACATCATCCGGGAGATCGTGGAAAGAGGAGACATCACTGTCGAGAGAGTGGCCTCTGCAGACAATATCGCTGATCCACTTACTAAGCCCTTGCCAGGACCATTATTTGACAAACATCGCGAAGCAATGGGACTGCGTAGTATGACTAGTTGGCTTTAGGGCAAGTGGGAGATTGAAAGAGTGGGTGCCCGGTGAGCCAACTTGTGGCTAAGGGCTTTTATGACTCTAAGTATAAAAAATCTTTTTTTTAATATAATTTACACTTTTATAATGGCATTTACTTTATCTTTTATCATATTATTATGTTGTGACATACTATAAGATGTTTAGATGAAGACCTTGAATATACTATAGTGCATGTAAGATGTGGTGGCACATGGGGATGGCTATCATGAAACACATCTTATAGTCACTGTATATTCTAAACAGTTCCTAGTCGATTGAGCCGTCCGTTAATAAGGATAAGGATCGCTCGAGATTGAGACTAGCATTTGCGATGCCGAGTACCACGTTTCATTGGTATGGAACATAGAGATGTTCAAAGCATGCAAATGGATATTCATACGATGAATGATCGAACAACCCTATCCGGACTTTCCAAGTGGTTATCACTTATCGAGTGGATAAAGTCCGCGGTTTTGGTTTTACACCATTAGTCCTTACTACTTGAAACATCATTCAGACTCTATATGCTAGTACTGTACTTTGACTCGTTTACCGACTCTATTGGGGTCATCAGGTGTCGGGATTGGGTACATTTACGACACATATAGGAGTCGATGCTTTGTTGTCAAGGATTCACCACATACTTGCTAGTGTGGATATCCTATGCAATCTGAGGAGATATTAGTGTGACGAATCTCTGGCCAGAGTACATGATGTGTTTTAAGAAATGGTTTCTTAGTAGCACATGCGATGTCACTATTTGATCTTCAAGATGCATTGCATAGTTATCGAATCTCGAATGACTCTCGATTTACCAATGATTGTTGATTCGATCGGGATATATGGATGAAGGGACCGTATTGTACGCTAACCAAAATCTATTGGTTCTTGCAGGCAGTATCAGTGATACCTAGGAAATCATGGGGCGATGTTGCTAGGCGCTCTTACCATGATTCGATGGGCAAGTCGGAAATTGTTGTTACGAGTCACAAGGAGTTGTGAGCCCACGGCTAGCTGTATCCCTGAACCATTGAGGGTCACACAAGTAATGGATTTTTAATCCCCGTTGAGATAGTTAAATTTAAAGAGTTAAATTTAATGAACAAAGAAGTAGGACTTCTTATATCAGAGTAGAAGAGTAAGATTTCCTAAAATGACATAGGGATGGGCATTTTTGGAAATCACTGAATTCGGATTCAGAAAATTTATCTTGACTTTAAAAGATGCAGAAATGGTTTCTGTGCACATTGGTGAAATTGGTTTATCAATCTGAGTCACGATGAATTTTATATTAATTTCTGAACATGCGGGCTTTGCTTATCAGGCTTGAACTTATGACTAATGGGCCCTAAGCTGTTAGCAGCCCACATTATAAATAAGTTATTGCAGTACAGAAATTACACAACAGAGGTCACAAAATTTTCGAAAACCCTAGCTGTTTTCTCTCTAGTGGCCACCGCCCCCTCTTCCTCTCTCTGCTTTAAAATTCTAGCCTGTGAATTTCAAATTTGCAGTCTGGTTTAACGGATCAAATTCGTTAATTCTCTTCGTAGAAACTTCTGATAGATTTTCTAGTACAATCTATCAGAGGGATTAAACTTTTGTTCGTGGACCTGATTGAAGAATTGTTCGTCCATCAGTTCCTGGGATATACAACAAGCGCAGAGTAATCTGTTGGTGTCCATAATCTCGTTTCGAGATTTCAAGGTAAAAATTTAATTGTTATTTAATTTTTACACGCACAATTTAATCGTAAAGTTTTGATGCCCATGATATGGAATCGTTCCATATAAAATTTTTAAACTTCCGCTGCACCAGGTATCAATTCTGATTGATCTGAACACAGTTTTCCAACAGTGGTATTAGAGCCAGGCGGCTCAGATCAAGAGATTAAATTAATCAATTGTAAAAAAAAAAATTTAAGCCTCGGTTTTTGAAACAAAACAAATTTTTAAAATTAAATTTTTGACGGGCAAAATACGGGCAGCGATGGTCGCTGCCCAGCCCGAGCCCCTTTTGGGGCGCGGGCTGTTCGGGATCGTCCCGGGCGGCCCGGGAAAATTAATTTTTATTTTTTAATTAAAATTTTAATATGTTAAAATTCTATTTTTGGTTCGATCGAAAATTGTTTTTGATTGGTCCACGAGGCGTCGGATCGAATTGTTCGAGTTCGAAAATTTTAAAATTGATTTTTGGATAAATTTGAATTTTTGGAAAATTTATAAATTTTATCCGTTAAATCAGATTTTATGAAATTAATTATTTTTGGTACAATTGATGATAAGATATGATCTTATGGAAATATTGAGTAAAATATGATTTTATGTATAAAATTGAATTTTATATGTAAAATATGATTTTATTTGATAAAAAGATAAAATATGATTTTGTATGTAAAATAATTTTATATGGAATATGATTTTATCCTTTTTAATTTAATTGCCATTGCATGTTATCCAATAAATTAATTTTGAATTAAATATTATTGGATAAGGATGATCGATCGCCATGACCAATTTTGTATGTGTATGTTAGGGAATTTACATTTGTTTTTATTGTTGTTGGATTTATTAATGTGCCTGGTTTATGGCCCAATATGAATTGTCATATGTAATAAAAGTGGGCCTGGTTTATGGCCCGTTCCCACCCCTTAAAATGTATCCCCTACTTGTCATAGTTATTTATTATAAATACATTATACTTAGTGGGAGATGAAGATTTGAAGACGGAGGTGGGCCCAGCAGACAATAAAGACTGAAGAAATGTAAATTGGAAGCACAATATAATAGGATTGCATTGCATACTTGCATATCACCTAGGATTGAACTTAGACTCGTGATTGGCAACCACGGGTCGATTAGAAATGGAATCGATCATCCTAAATAATATGTGATATTATTGTTGTATGCATGTTTAGACTAAATTGTATGAATCCCGCAAGCATTCAAATTTTAAATGATGATACAAATTTTAAATGATGAGACAAATTTTCAAAAATTAAAATCCCTCATTTTAAATATGATTTAAAATTGATATCAAGATAAATAAAGGAAATTTAAATATTGTTTAAATGTTCCTACCTTCCATCAACGATCAATGTATGAGATGCTACCCGCGGATACGGTCCGGCTCATATTATTGGGGGGGGGTGGGGGGGGGGGCCGTTCGTCGGAAAATTGTACATTGGATCGACACATGTTGTAAGTTGGGTGGAACTCCCATGGGATTTTCTCATATTATTGGGGATCCACATGGCGACCGTCCATCACAACTTAATATTGATAGGTCATCTTGACGTGTCACAATAAACGGCGTCATATTATTGGGCCCTTATTGGACATGAGGTAAAAATGTGGAGGTTGCTTTGGAAGCAATTGGGCTCTACCTTTTGAAAATTATGGTTGGCTGATATTATTCGGGACCATAGTTTGTCAATTGGACTCCATGTTCTCACTAAGGAAAACAGTTTTCTGTTTTCACTAGAGGGTAGTGAAATCGTTAAAATAGTGGGAGTGAGATTCATAAAATAAATTTTGCCTATTTTATATCTTAGTAAATTAATTAAACAATCACTTATTATTGTCTGTTTCTTTTCAGTATTTCATTAAGATGAATTCGCGCAATCCACTATTCTCTATTCTCGAACAAAATAAACTAACTGGTGCAAACTATACGGAATGGTTCCGTAAGTTGAAGATTGTCTTGACCTCGGAGAAGATGCTCTACGTGGTAGAAAAATCTCCTCCGAAGGAAGAACCAGCTGATATAAGTCCGGAAGAGTTGGCCAAACTTGATATATGGTGGGACCATGATATCAAGGCCAAATGCTATATGCAAGCTTCAATGTCTGATGAACTCCAGAGGCAATTTGAGGATACCGTGAATGCTGCTGACATTCATGTACAACTCAAGGAACTTTTTGGGGCTCAATCGAGAGCTGAAAGGTTCGCTACTGTAAAAGAGTTAATGACGTGTCGCATGCGTGAAGGGACTTCGGTCCGTGATCATGGGGTACGCGTGATTTGGCTCATTCAGAAGTTGGTAACGCTTGATTTGGTATTGGAGCATGAACTCAATGTGGACTTATTACTTCTCTCTCTTCCTTCATAGTTTGACGGTTTTGTAGTGAATTTCAATATGAACAAGATATAGGCCTCCCTTGAAGAGATGGTCAATATGCTTGTAACTTATGAAGCCACTTTAAAGAAGGATAAACCAGTTCTCTTGGTGGGCTCCTCTTCTTCTGCTAAGAAGGGGCCAAGTACAAAGGGTAAGAAACGTTCTGCCCCATCCAAGAAAACCGGACCCGAGAAGAAGAACAAGACAAAGGCTTCAAACATGGAAAAGTCCAAGGATGTTTGCCATCACTGCAAGAAACCCGGTCATTGGAAACGTAACTGCAAGGAATATCTAGAGCAGTTGCGAACTGCGAAGGGTATGTTTTATATTGAAATAAATGTTTCACTTAATACTACTTCTTGGGTATTGGATACCGGATGTGGATCTCACATTTGCAATGATTTGCAGGTGATGACAAGAAGTCGCAAGCTTAGAATGGGTGAGACCCAGCTGAGGCTCGAAAATGGTTCTAGAGTTGAAGCCAAAGCTGTGGGAGACGTTTATTTAATTTTGCAGAACGATTTTAAGTTACTTTTGAGAGATGTTTTATTTGTTCCAGACTTGATTAAAAACATTATTTCTGTTTCTATGCTTGATAGAGATGGTTTTTCTTGCAATTTTGTGAATGGGATTTGCAATATTTACAAGAATGAATGTTTGATTGGAAATGGACAACTTGAAAATGATCTATATAACTTAAAATTAAAAGACATTCCAATAAATTATGTTGATAAACCGGTAACAACAAATAAAAGGAAAAACGATAGTCAAAACACAGCAAATCTTTGGCATGCTAGGCTAGGTCACATTTCCTCAAGGAGGATGAACAAGCTAGTGGGAGAGGGCATGTTTGATATGTCTGATATTAACTCTCTACCTACTTGTGAATCCTGCCTGAAAGGAAAAATGGCTAAATCTCCATTCAAGGGGAAACCTGAGCGTAGTCAAAATCTATTGGATTTGATCCATATAGATGTTTGTGGTCCATTTAGAATTGGTACTCAATTTGGCCACACCTACTTCATTACCTTTACTGATTATTATTCAAGGTATGGGTATTTATATTTAATGAAATATAAGTCTGAAGCATTTGAAAAGTTCAAAGAATTCAAGGCTGAAGTAGAAAACAAGCAAGGTAAAAGTATTAAAGCACTTCGATCGGATCGAGGTGGATAAAACACCATACGAGTTATGGAATGGCACCTCAGTTGAATAGTGTATCGTAGCATCGTAATCGAAATTTGTTGGACATGGTTCGATCCATGATGAGCTTCACTGAGCTTCCACCTTCGTTTTGGGGCTACGCGCTTGAAACGGCGGTATTGTTGTTGAACAACGTCCACACCAAAGCAGTGGATAAAACACCATACGAGTTATGGAATGGCAAAGCTCCTAAGTATTCGTACTTGAGGATTTGGGGATGTCCTGCTTACGTGAAGCAGACAGTGGGAGATAAGTTAGATAGTCGATCCACCTTATGTTATTTTGTAGGGTATCCAAAGAATTCAATCGGATATTATTTCTATCATCCTACTAAAACAAAAGTGTTTGTTTCAAGGAATGCCACCTTCTTGGAGAAGGAGTTCTTATTGGATAAGAAAGGCGAGATGATGGAACTCGAAGAAATTTGAGAAGAACCCGAAATACAAAATAATGATCCCATACCTCAAGAATCTTCAGAGGACACGCCTATACCTAGAAGATCCGAGAGGACTTCTAGACCTCCTATTCGATATGGTCTTCTTCTTGAAGGGGATCAAGATGAACCCGACGTTGGATGTGATCCAAGAAACTTCAAGGAAGCAATTTCTGATGCGGATTCAAATTTATGGCTTGAAGCTATGCAGTCGGAAATAGATTCGATGCATACAAACCAAGTTTGGTCTTTAGTAGATCCTCCCGATGGAATTGTTTCAATAGGGTGTAAATGGATCTACAAGAGAAAGCTTGGGCCTGATGGTAAGGTATTGACCTACAAGGCACGATTGGTGGCGAAAGGTTATACTCAAAGACAAGGAGTTGACTATGATGAAACCTTTTCACCAGTTGCAATGTTCAAGTCCATAAGAATCCTTATTGCCATAGTTGCTTGGTATGACTATGAGATATGGCAAATGGATGTGAAGACTGCATTTTTTAATGGAAACATTAAGGAAGAGATCTATATGACGCAGCCTGATGGATACACATCCATGGGAAGCGATCATAAGGTATGCAAGCTTCAGAGATCGATCTATGGTCTCAAACAAGCATCAAGAAGTTGGAACCAGAAATTTGATGAAACAATAAAGGATTTTGGTTTCATCAAGAACCCGAAGGAACCGTGCGTGTACAAGAAAGTAGTTAAGGATGTTGTGACATTTTTAGTACTTTATGTTGATGACATCTTACTCATTGGGAATGATGTAGGGATGTTGCAGTCAACAAAGATATGGTTATCAGGTAGATTCTCGATGAAGGATTTAGGTGAGGCATCCTATATTCTAGGAATTCAGATCTATAGAGATAGATCTAAAAGAATGATAGGACTCACTCAATCAACCTACATCGACACCATATTGAAAAGATTTTCAATGGATGGGTCCAAGAGAGAACATCTACCTATGTGTCATGGAGTTTCTCTTTCCAAGTCCATGTGTCCCAAGACTGATGAAGAGATAGAGAAAATGACACATGTACCATATGCGTCAGCCATAGGTAGTATCATGTATGGGATGATATCTACCAGACCAGATGTAGCATTTTCTCTGAGTGTCACGAGCAGATATCAAGCCAATCCCGGTCAAATGCATTGGAAAAGCCGTGAAGGACATTCTTAAGTACTTACGAAGGACTAAGAATATGTTCATGGTATATGGAGGAAGAGAATTGAAATTGGAAGGCTATACCGACTCTAGCTTCCAAAGTGACGTGGATGACTCGAAGTCAACCTCTGGATTTGTGTTCATGCTCAATGGCAGTGCTGTCTCTTGGAAGAGTTCCAAGCAGGACACCACAGCGAATTCCACCACTGAGGCAAAATACATTGCGGCATCAGCTGCTGCTAAAGAGGCCATTTGGATGAGGAATTTCGTCCAAGAGTTGGGCATTATTCCTGAAGTTGTTGGTCCAGTCCCAGTGTACACGGGTGACGTTGCTCAGGCAAAGGAACCAAGGTCTCATCAAAGATCCAAACACGTACTGAGGAAATACCACATCATCCGGGAGATCGTGGAAAGAGGAGACATCACTGTCGAGAGAGTGGCCTCTGCAGACAATATCGCTGATCCACTTACTAAGCCCTTGCCAGGACCATTATTTGACAAACATCGCGAAGCAATGGGACTGCGTAGTATGACTAGTTGGCTTTAGGGCAAGTGGGAGATTGAAAGAGTGGGTGCCCGGTGAGCCAACTTGTGGCTAAGGGCTTTTATGACTCTAAGTATAAAAAATCTTTTTTTTAATATAATTTACACTTTTATAATGGCATTTACTTTATCTTTTATCATATTATTATGTTGTGACATACTATAAGATGTTTAGATGAAGACCTTGAATATACTATAGTGCATGTAAGATGTGGTGGCACATGGGGATGGCTATCATGAAACACATCTTATAGTCACTGTATATTCTAAACAGTTCCTAGTCGATTGAGCCGTCCGTTAATAAGGATAAGGATCGCTCGAGATTGAGACTAGCATTTGCGATGCCGAGTACCACGTTTCATTGGTATGGAACATAGAGATGTTCAAAGCATGCAAATGGATATTCATACGATGAATGATCGAACAACCCTATCCGGACTTTCCAAGTGGTTATCACTTATCGAGTGGATAAAGTCCGCGGTTTTGGTTTTACACCATTAGTCCTTACTACTTGAAACATCATTCAGACTCTATATGCTAGTATTGTACTTTGACTCGTTTACCGACTCTATTGGGGTCATCAGGTGTCGGGATTGGGTACATTTACGACACATATAGGAGTCGATGCTTTGTTGTCAAGGATTCACCACATACTTGCTAGTGTGGATATCCTATGCAATCTGAGGAGATATTAGTGTGACGAATCTCTGGCCAGAGTACATGATGTGTTTTAAGAAATGGTTTCTTAGTAGCACATGCGATGTCACTATTTGATCTTCAAGATGCATTGCATAGTTATCGAATCTCGAATGACTCTCGATTTACCAATGATTGTTGATTCGATCGGGATATATGGATGAAGGGACCGTATTGTACGCTAACCAAAATCTATTGGTTCTTGCAGGCACTATCAGTGATACCTAGGAAATCATGGGGCGATGTTGCTAGGCGCTCTTACCATGATTCGATGGGCAAGTCGGAAATTGTTGTTACGAGTCACAAGGAGTTGTGAGCCCACGGCTAGCTGTATCCCTGAACCATTGAGGGTCACACAAGTAATGGATTTTTAATCCCCGTTGAGATAGTTAAATTTAAAGAGTTAAATTTAATGAACAAAGAAGTAGGACTTCTTATATCAGAGTAGAAGAGTAAGATTTCCTAAAATGACATAGGGATGGGCATTTTTGGAAATCACTGAATTCGGATTCAGAAAATTTATCTTGACTTTAAAAGATGCAGAAATGGTTTCTGTGCACATTGGTGAAATTGGTTTATCAATCTGAGTCACGATGAATTTTATATTAATTTCTGAACATGCGGGCTTTGCTTATCAGGCTTGAACTTATGACTAATGGGCCCTAAGCTGTTAGCAGCCCACATTATAAATAAGTTATTGCAGTACAGAAATTACACAACAGAGGTCACAAAATTTTCGAAAACCCTAGCTGTTTTCTCTCTAGTGGCCACCGCCCCCTCTCCTCTCTCTGCTTTAAAATTCTAGCCTGTGAATTTCGAATTTGCAGTCTGGTTTAACGGATCAAATTCGTTAATTCTCTTCGTAGAAACTTCTGATAGATTTTCTAGTACAATCTATCAGAGGGATTAAACTTTTGTTCGTGGACCTGATTGAAGAATTGTTCGTCCATCAGTTCCTGGGATATACAACAAGCGCAGAGTAATCTGTTGGTGTCCATAATCTCGTTTCGAGATTTCAAGGTAAAAATTTAATTGTTATTTAATTTTTACACGCACAATTTAATCGTAAAGTTTTGATGCCCATGATATGGAATCGTTCCATATAAAATTTTTAAACTTCCGCTGCACCGGGTATCAATTCTGATTGATCTGAACACAGTTTTCCAACACCCAAATCGTCTAATTCGCATCGGGGCAACTAAGCCCATTTCAAAATCAAGGATTTAGGCTCAAGATGAATGCACATGATTCAGAGCAATTAACTCAAATTAAAACAACAAATCTCTTTATTCAGACATTAAAATATCGTAGAATTAAAATATCAACTCTTACCTCGATCAATCTTAGCCACAATAACTTGAAGTGGTTTAAATTCAATCTCCTCAAGAACACACATCATCTTTATCATGTCAATCTCACGATATCTGTAGTCAATCTCATCAAATCTTGATTTAGCTTATCTTTATCTACCTCATACAAAATCCTGCATTAAATCTCATGCATACATCCCAAAATATCATACGAATTCATTAATCAATCAAAATAGACATCATCTAATCATATTCTAAATCATCTCATCTATCGACATTTCTTATTCTCAATTTCTTGAGCATACCCTCTTTTCTAAATAGGGAGATATAGCTGATTACGGTAATGATATAACAATTCAGAATATCATATATATAATCTCACCTACAATCTAATCATGCTCAATAATTCTTGAACATCAAATTCTTTCCAAAACGTCTATTTTCATGAGCGAGCAATCTTTCATCACAATTCAAATCTGGTTTACTGGTTATCTCCATCATATCGACTTAACAAATTATTATCTCAAATAATCACGTAATCAAAAATCTCGGAATATCAAAATTATCAACTTAGTTTCGATCATCCTCTAATCCGCATACTCATGTAATCGCATGAGTGTTCAAATTCTCATCTCTATTTCAGTTCAGATACTCTTTTCATATAATGCATGCTTTTTTTAAAAAAAAAATCAATTCACATAATCATGTAAACATATAATTTTGAATCAGTAAAGCATGCTCGCATGTAATTCAGGTAATCAAACACTGAAATCAATCACATGCGAAAGAAATAAATTCATGCGGACTCGATCTACCCCGCTCACTCACTTCTAACTCAATCCAAGAATCTTATCGGCTCTGATACCACTTAATGTGAGGACCTCGGTTCTAATCATCTAATCAAAATTAAATCAATCAATAAGCAATAATAAGTCAAGACATTAATAATAATTTTTTTTTTTTACAAGTTCGAACAATTATTCAACTTCTAAACCGACGCCTCACGTCTATCATTCGATCTCAAGCTAACCATGCCGACTCTAACTAGCTCCTGCCCCATCTGTTGTCAAGTACACATACAAAACAAGACAACACCCGGATAACTTCGGTGAGAATAAAATCCCAGTATAAGCGACGTAACATGCAATATCAAATAAGTATATCAAAAACATGATATAACATAAACATTATTCGATGATAAATAAATATGAAATGCATGTGTTTAAAAATCGGGATTATCAAATCGGATAATCAAAGGAGACTCGATACTTCGGTTGGGATCCCGAGGCCAAGATCACGCAACAAACTCATCGACTCTCCCGCTCGAAGTGATGTCACGTGTCTCAAACCTCTAGACTTTGGTGCAACTATAATGAGTATTCAGGTCGCTAGGCGTAACTCAACAACCTAGGCCACTCAAATATAGTTCCCAAATCGTCTAATTCGCATCGGGGCAACTCAGCCCATTTCAAAATCAAGAATTTAGGCTCAAGATGAATGCACATGATTCAGATGCAATTAACTCAAATTAAAACAACAAATCTCTTTATTCAGACATCAAAATATCGTAGATGTCATCTCATTCAATTCATATATTCAAAATCATGAATATAATATCGAAACTCATTGAATTAATTTCAAATAAGCAAAATCATTTTTTTCGATCAAATAAATGCATCAATATTCCAAATCAAAATCATATAAACAAATTCATGTCTTTCAATTCATATCGAAAATTAATCCATTAAATTAATAGCTCATACAAAATCATATAAGAGCATATATTCAATCACTATCAAATAATCATGCAAGTATGTGATTTTAACGGGAACTCGAGAATTTCAATCTCGCTCGAGTATTCATTCCCTTCGAAATCAACATCAGCTCATACCTCAGTTTTCCAAATCTGGAAAAGCTCAAATCCCTAGACTGCTGATTTCTACCTCTAATTATCCTCGAATGGCTTCCAATCTGCGAAAAATCACATAATATAAAAATGTCAACTTTGGTCAACTCTGGTCAAACTTTGACCGCTATATTGCAAACTTTACTGTGTTATCACCGCTTCACGGTTTCGAATCTCAACTCGAAACTTGGATATTTGAATTCATCACGTCGAGACGATCAAAATTGGGTAATATGTCGAAATCCGATGGCTCGCCGGAGAAGATGGCGGCGACGCGGCGGTCCGGTCGCGGTGATGCAAAACTTCTCCAAAAATAATGAAATTTGGCAGGGTTGTAGAGCTTGACGAGACGATCTCAACCATCTAAGCCACGCCCGGAACGGATCTTCGACGCGCCTTAGATCGGAGAAAAACAGGGCGGCGCCGGCGAAGTCTTTGAGCTCCGATCTTGGCTTGAAATGGTCTAAAACCGACAGGTTATGGTTGAGAAATGTTCAACACACCTCATAGCATCGATTAATAGCCTTAAAACCAACAAAAACGGGCTCGAATCGCGAATTTTCCGATGAAGAAGATGATGAATAGTACCTGCGCAAATTTTGTCTATTCTACGTCAATTTCCCAGCGATCCAACCGTCCGATCATCGATTTTTTTACAACAATAGCTTCGTCTTGATGTTGGCTACAAAGTGACTGATCGGATCTTTGATCGGAGATCCGGTGAACGTCCAAAAAAATCAAAAACGTGGACTGCTACAGTACCCACGAAAAACTCGTCTGTTATTTCTCATTTTCCCGGCGATCCAACCGTTGGATTTTCGATTTCTTTATACCAATAGATTCATCTTGATCTTGGCTACAATCTGACCATTCGGGTCTCCGGTGAATGGCCGGAAAAATAAAAAACGATGGCTGCTACAGTAAAGTCGAGAAAATGGGAAAAATTGGGGAAAAAATCTTGATCCGTGTTTTCTCAGTGTGAGTTTTTCTATTTATAGTAACCCGATATTTTCGGATCTCGGACTAATTTATTTGATACACAATTGGTAAAATTAATCCTCAATCTTATATTTTTCTGGTACACAAACCCAAAATCTATTAACATCATTATCTGAAATTATTTACTTTGATCAGTCAATTGAACTCATAATTTTTCAAATTAAAATAAAAGTCCAACTTAGACTCTGACCAGTCAACTCGGTCAAATATTCTTCAAATCAATTTATCCGGCATAAATAATTATTTTTATTTCAATATCTCAATAATTATTTCAAAATGCCAAAAATATCAGATATCCAGAAAGAGTCAAATTCATTGATTAACTGACACGTGTATTTTGTAAATACACTCTATAATCTCATTAGCAATAATGTAGTGACCCTTACCCGGATCACCTACTAAACAGAACTTATGCATGCAATTAACTTAATAAAACAGATATCAGAATAAAACTGCGGAAACCATAAACATTATACAATCCCAAGTAAAGGAATCTGTAATTATCCAATAATATACAACCAAATCGAATAGCTGTATAAACCCAAAACAACAGTAATAAAACCTAGACGAAGCTCCAGCTGGCCAACCACTGACCTGTTGACACACCAAACATCTCAAAACAAACTGATAAACATTGCGTTTCATTCCCTTCCACCAGAAACGAGTACGTAGATCCTTGTACATCTTGTTGCTCCCAGGATGAATACTCAACTTAGTGCGATGTGCCTGAGATAAAATCTCCTCTCGCAACTCTTCATCCTGTGGAATCACAAGCCTACCAGACAAACACAGAAAGCCATCTGACTGATAATGAAATCCAGACGAGCTACCCTCGTTAGCTAGACGAGCTAAACGCTGGGTCTTTGAATCAGACATCTGAGCATCTCGGATCCGCGAATACAAGGCTGGCTCAGATAATATCGCAAACATCTGGATACTCTGCATACCTTTCTTATGCTTGAAGGTATAACCTGAAGTACAACAGTCACTGATCGCACTAGACATCGAACAAGTCTGAAGTGCGGATAGTCGCACCTTGCGACTCAAAGCATCAGCGGTGAGATTAGCAGCTCCCGGATGGTACTTAATCTCGCAATCATAGTCCTTAAGCAAGTCCATCCAACGTCTCTGTCTCATGTTCAATTCTGCCTGAGTGAACAAATACTTGAGACTCTTATGGTCGGTGAAGATCTCAAATTTCTCGCCATAAAGATAATGACGCCAGATCTTCAAAGCGAACACAATGGCTGCCAATTCCAAATCATGGACTGGGTAGTTGTCCTCGTGAAGCTTCAGCTGTCTAGAAGCGTATGCGATCACATGCCCATTCTGAGTCAGGACACAACCTAACCCCTGAAGAGAAGCATCCGTGTAAACCACATACCCTCCAGATCCTGACGGTAATGCCAACACCGGCGCAGAAGTCAACCGTCGTCGAAGCTCACGGAAATTCTCCTCACACTCGGAGGACCACTCAAAATCCACACCCTTGCGGGTAAGCTGCGTCAACGGTCAAGCTAACTGAGAGAAGTTCAGAATGAAGCGACGATAATACCCTGCTAGACCCAGAAAACTACGGATCTCAGCAACTGTCGTCGGACGCGACCAATTAAGTACCGCTTCAATCTTGCTTGGATCAACAGAAATCCCCTCCCTGGATATGATATGGCCAAGAAAAACCACTCTATCCATCCAGAACTCACACTTGCTCAGCTTGGCGTACAATTGCTCATCTCGAAGAGTCTGCAGTACCAACCGCAAGTGAGAAACATGCTATTCCGTATTACGCGAATACACCAAGATATCGTCAATGAAGACCACGACAAACTTGTCCAAATACTCCCTGAAGACACGGTTCATCAAATCCATGAATATAGCCGGCGCATTAGTCAAACCAAATGGCATCACTAGGAACTCGTAATGCCCATAGCGAGTACGGAATGCAGTTTTGGCTACGTCTTGATCACGGACTCTCAACTGATGATACCCAGATCTCAGGTCAATCTTGGAGTAAACTGACGTGCCCTGCAGCTGATCAAACAATTCATCAATACGAGGCAACGGATACTTGTTCTTCACAGTGACTCGATTCAGCTGCCGATAGTCAATGCACAGCCGCATCGACCCATCCTTCTTCTTTACGAAGAGAACAGGAGCTCCCCAAGGAGACACACTAGGACGAATGTACCCCTTGTCCAAAAGATCCTGTAGCTGATTCTTTAACTCACGCATCTCTGACGGAGCCAGACGATACGGTGCTCTAGAAATAGGCGAAGTACCCGGCATCAATTCTATGCCAAACTCGACTTCCCTAGCAGGAGGAAAACCCGGAATCTCATCAGGAAACACATCTGGAAATTCATCCACAACAGGAATGTTCTCTATCCCAATACTCTCAGCGGAAGAATCAACTGCATAGATAAGGTAGCCTTCCCCGCCAGACTCTAGAACTCGACAGGCTCTCAAAGCTGATACCAAAGGCATCGGGGGTCGCGCTCCCTCACCATAGAAAAACCAACTCTCACTCCCTTCCGGATGAAAGCGTACTAATCTCTGATAGCAGTCCACTGAAGCTCGATAGGTAGTCAGCACATCTATTCCCAGAATGCAATCAAAGTCGTCCATCGCCAGGACCATGAGATTCGCTAACAGAATGTTCCCTTCGAATTCTAAAGGGCAACCCATCACTAGACGCTTAGCTAAAGCAGATTGGCCCGTCGGAGTAGAAACAGACATCACTACGTCTAGTGCAATGCATGGTAACTTATGCCTCTTAACAAAACGTTCAGAAATGAAGGAATGAGATGCACCAGTGTCAATAAGTACAAGAGCAGGTATACCATAAAGCATAAATGTACCTGCGATGACTTTCTCATTCTCCTCCACAGCCTGATCATGTCTCAGGGCAAACACCTGGCCAGAAGCTCGTGGCCTCAAATGAGAACTCCCAGCAGACTGTCCCTGCGACCTCTGCTGTACGGTAGCCTGAGAACCCGATCCTGTACCAGAACCAGAACCACCTCCCCCAGACATTGGACAATCTCTCCGGATATGACCAGTCTCTCCACAACGGAAACAAGCTCCAGAAGCTCTACGACACTTGTCGGATGGATGGTTCTTTCCACAGTGATCACACTTGTCCTTCTTACCGAAACGGACAACACCTCCAGAACCAGAGGAAGAAGAAGATCCAGACTTCTTGAAAGTTTGGGCACGGGGACCCAAAGAACTAGCAGGCCTCGACTGAGGGAAAGACCTGTTCCGCCGAATGCTGTCCTCTGCCTGATGACAACGGCTCACCAAACCCTCGTAGGACATGTCGTCGCCAACCGCCACACGGTCATGGATCTCAGGGTTAAGGCCCTGAAGAAACAGATTATACTTCATCTCTGAGCTATCAGCAATCTCGGGGCAATAGGATAGCAGATCAAAGAACCTCTGCTGACACTCATCGATAGACATGGTTCCCTGTCGCAGACTCAGTAGCTCGCCTGCCTTCGACTGTCGGAGTGCAGGAGGAAAATACCGCTTTTGGAAAGCTGTGCGAAACTCGGCCCAGGTGGCCACTCCTCTCGCCGCAACAAAAGGTGTAGAAGTAAACCTCCACCACCTGCGCGCACGCCCATCCAGAAGATAGCCAAGGGTCTCCACCTTCTGCTCATCGGTGCATTGGAAAGTCTGAAAAGTCGTCTCCATGCGGTCTAACCAGTTCTCCGCATCCTCCGGAGACTCACCTCCAACTAAGGGCTTAGGACCCATAGCTAAGAATCGACGCACAGTGAAACGCTCGTCGTCATGATGACGATGACGCCGTTCTCGACAAGGCTCCCGGTCGGCATCTCCCCAACGCCCACCAACACTGCCATGAGAACTCTGGTCGTCACGATTTGACATCTACAAAAATACCTCAAGATGAGACTAAATCCCAAGAATTCTTTTGCATGCTCTGATACCATAAATGTAGTGACCCTTACCCGGATCACCTACTAAACAGAACTTATGCATGCAATTAACTTAATAAAACAGATATCAGAATAAAACTGCGGAAACCATAAACATTATACAATCCCAAGTAAAGGAATCTGTAATTATCCAATAATATACAACCAAATCGAATAGCTGTATAAACCCAAAACAACAGTAATAAAACCTAGACGAAGCTCCAGCTGGCCAACCACTGACTAGCCCCTCCTGGATCCACCCTCCTCGTCCAATCGCAAACCTGCCCCATGGAATAGGGTGTCCAGAAAATACAGAGTACGAGACGTGAGCATAAAACGCTCAGTGCGAGAGTATGAGTATACATGCATGCAAAGTGAACTCCCTATAGACTCGAGGTCAAGGATCAGATAACAGAGACAGACCGGGCCCTGGTATGTAGCACGCTGTGCCGTCGCTTCAGGAGGTGGCTCCCATACCGAGATAATCGTGGATACGCCGGACCCAAATCGATGGAAGTCCATCCACTAACAGGATAGGGTACAACCCTACTAACAGACATCTCGAAAGAGATACAGCAAGATGCAAATGAATGCAGCATAATATCATGGCATATAAATCATGCAGTCACATAATACATGCATACTCAGTCAGGATATCTCGAACAGTACTTTCGTACCTCAAAACATTGAAAGCTCTACCAACTCTAGGTCCACGCCTATAGTCTGCTCTACACTGCCAAATGATACTACTATCATCAAAGTGCTCTAAAAGCCTTAACTAAGCTATTGCATACTCCTAAATATTTATAGGGAGCAAAAGCTATACCTTCGTCCGTCGTTAGCCCTTTGATGTCGATGCCTCCAGAACTTGGGCACAACTCCGCTACGACTACCGAACGCCTCGCCGACCTCCGGACCAAGCCTAAGAAGACTAGAACAGCTCCAAAAGGACTAGAAAGGAAAGGAGAACTCGGAATTGGCAAATGAAAGTGAAGTCTCGGCCTTCTATTTATAGACAACGATCGGAACTTTCGATCCTTGATCGGAACGTCCGAACCTCGATCAGAACGTCCGATCCTGCCATCGGAGCTTCCGAAGATCCTGATCTGCCACGTGTCAAAATATCACTTGATGACTCCGGATAGGGGTGATCGGAGCTTCCGGTCCTGATCGGAGCTTCCGATCCAACCACACGTCATGCCTGACGTAATAACATCGGTGCCTCCGATCGCTCATCGGAGCTTCCGATCCTGTTCGGAGCTTCCGATCGTGCCTTCGGATCTTCCGATCCGTCCAATACCCAATTCAATTAATTAGCATTAATCCTTTAATTACTCAATTAGGGCACGGGCTACTACAAATAATAATTATTTTATCAACTCCATAATTATTTTAATTGTTAATTGATTCAATAAATAATTTTTGGGGTGTTACAATTCTCCCCCTCTAAGAATTAATTTCGTCCTCGAAATTGTATGCAATCTGAGCACATCAGATAAATATCTGAAAGAATCTGCACTCAATCTCATTGCAATAAAGAGATTCGAATTATCTATCTCAATTCTTGTTATAGCTTCCAAGTGATTTCTTCGACTCTTCTTTAAGTCATTATACTGAAACAACTAGAATTGACTTGTTCTAGAACTACTTCTCTTTCGGTACGTAATCTGTATCTGTCATCGGTTATCGATCAATCAAAGTAGTTCAAAGTCTCATTCAATTCGGTCTCATCTAGCCAAAGTATAAAGGAACGAATCTTGTTCCATTATTAAAGTCTGAATCAAGACTTACAACTCTAACACATCTGTCTCGCACTGTTCTGATTCTATAACTGATGTATTTCATAATCATCATTCTCGAAATGAGAAAAAAATTCGCAGTACTCATCGTATATCGCTTCGAAAAGAGTCATATCTAAACTCTTCTGGTATTTGTTCAAATCAAAACAATCAACCAAATCATGAATCTAGCCAACTAGTGCAAACTCTAGCACTACGGCTCGTGGAATATCCTCCCAAAACCATGAACATTCTGCTCTAGTTGTCTGTTGGTCTGAAAATAATATATTATACTCTGATAAGGCGAGGAAAAAGAGTTTCTTGAATATCTAACTCTGACCTAAATTCAGTTATCAGATTTTATCTGTCTGTCAGTTGATAATGGATCAACCAAGGATACTTCGAAATCCTTTAACGAGTCAGCAATTCAATCTTCAATCGATCAATCTTAATCTAGGCTCAATACACAGTTTAGAATTCAGAGAAAACTTATGTCAATCAGACAGTTCCTAATATCCCAAACTCATATACTGAGTTAATCTTAATCAAATCGGTATTCCTCTAATGTCTTCAAGTAAAAATTCGATCAATCAATATTTCGCAAAATTCCAAAATTCAATATCGGAAAGTCCTTTCTTCGCTATCGTTTCGCAATATCACATATTCATATTACGAGTCACAATCTGTTCTTGCAATCATGGAGCAATCACAATTCAAAATTCGACAATTCTCCTCAAATTCTTCCCAATATCAATCAAATAATCGATCAGCAAGGCAAGTTTAAATCCCAAAATTTCTCATTCGATCATAAATCACAACAAGGTCGGATTAATCTCATCCATTGGAAACACAATACTCAGGAAATCATCTGTCTGCATTGGAACTTATTCGGTACCAGACACACTAATTCAAGTCTTTTCTTCTTCTAATTTGCTCTTTCTGATCTCAAGTGCTAGTAATTCACGCAAGTAAATTCGAATAACAAAACGAGATCAAACATCTCTACTAACACTGAGACTTCCATCTTATTTCTGAATTCAAAATTCTGCTCTTAGTTCAACAATGTAAAATTTTACCGCAAAATTCCATAATTTCCCAAAATCATCATCACAAAATCCAAGATTCATAAGACAATTCCATTATCACTGTTTCATCGAGTGAATCCTAACAATTCTTCAGAATCATCTGAAATATTCTTAAACCTTAATTCGATTCCACTGCAAATTTGTTTCAAAATTTCACCCAAAATACAAAAACAAATCGAACTATCTTCGGACTTACTCTTTATCTGGATTGGTCAAACACTAAATTCAGATAGTGCTATCAATTTCTATCAGTTAAAAGCCAATCAAAATCATATATACTGAAGATATGCATCAAATAATCAATAACTCTCAAAGTCAGAATCAAATTAATATCAAAGAAAATCGCTCAAATCATGATTATCAATTGTGGGAATTCTGGACAACCAACTTTGCTAAGTGAAAATAACTCACTTGCATTTTTCAACTAAGGGAGAGTGAATCAAATCAGGGCTCCATGAACAAGAATGCGAGCCAATATATCAATAATAATCAGATCACGTGATCACCCGTCAATGGGTACGACATCATGCCCAATATCAATACAAACCAAAATCATGGTTGTCAACGTGGCCTCACTCACGAGGAATCCGCACGCAGTCATCGATTAGGACTCAGTCCTAAGGCATATTCGAATGTCGCAATCAAATAAATCTAGATCACTTAGGAATCAAATAATCGAAACTCTCCCGAATCAATATCAATGTCCAGAAAGAAAAATTCAAGTTCTCAAGAATTACGAATTTATGAAATTCAAACTCAGAATTTCAATCGATGCCGAATGACAATAATTATCGAAGTCAATGTCATGCGAATCAAGGATGCATAACTAAAATAGGATTCAAGAATCTTTAGATTAATCGAAGAAAGGCTCAACTGTAACTGAATTCGGTGTCATCCCAAATACACTAATTTCATCCTCTTATTCCATAGGAAAAAATTTTCTCCTCAAAATTTCTCAAATTCATATCTTTCCAAAGTATCAATCACAATAACTACTCAAACCAATTCAATACTAAAAATTCATACAAGTTTTCTTAAGTCTCAATAAAAACATCATTCTTCCAAAGAACAATATTTGATACATCAATAAAGTATCTTTATCGTCAATTGGGACCTAATCAAATTCTTAAAATATTCTATTAATCTTACTTATCCCAAAAGTTTAGCATAAGAGTGTTGACATTCTGAAAATAACTAACATATTTCAAAAGTATCACATACTTAGATCAATTCCCGATAATTCAATCTATCATCAAAATCTAATCATCTTAGATCCAAGTAATCAGATACAATCTGTTCATTCATTATCAATCTCATTATGCTATAATTTTAAACATCAACTCAAGAGACATAATCAACAAATGTCCTTACTGAGTACCTCTGGATCTTAATTCACTTCTACCCAATCTCGTGATATCAAACAAAAATTCAAGCTTATCATCTCTGATAAATCGAATCATCTATTCAGAAAGGGGAATTTTGAAAACATCTAACTTCAATCTCAGAGAATTGTACAATACTCTCTCAAAACTTACCCCCACATTCTTTACCTCAATAAATCAAATAAATAAAATTCTTACCTCGAGAATTCTTAACAGTTCAATGCAATCGGTTATCAAATCTGACCTCATTCTGAAATATTCTGAAATTCTTAATATCGAAATTCTAACTTTGATCTCTCTAGAGGTTTATCTGACACAATTCAATTCAATCATTGCTAAGAATTAAAATATCAACTCTTACCTCGATCAATCTTAGCCACAATAACTTGAAGTGGTTTAAATTCAATCTCCTCAAGAACACACATCATCTTTATCATGTCAATCTCACGACATCTGTAGTCAATCTCATCAAATCTTGATTTAGCTTATCTTTATCTACCTCATACAAAATCCTGCATTAAATCTCATGCATACATCCCAAAATATCATACGAATTCATTAATCAATCAAAATAGACATCATCTAATCATATTCTAAATCATCTCATCTATCGACATTTCTTATTCTCAATTTCTTGAGCATACCCTCTTTTCTCAATAGGGAGATATAGCTGATTACGGTAATGATATAACAATTCAGAATATCATATATATAATCTCACCTACAATCTAATCATGCTCAATAATTCTTGAACATCAAATTCTTTCCAAAACGTCTATTTTCATGAGCGAGCAATCTTTCATCACAATTCAAATCTGGTTTACTGGTTATCTCCATCATATCGACTTAACAATTTATTATCTCAAATAATCACGTAATCAGAAATCTCGGAATATCAAAATTATCAACTTAGTTTCGATCATCCTCTAATCCACATACTCATGTAATCGCATGAGTGTTCAAATTCTCATCTCTATTTCAGTTCAGATACTCTTTTCATATAATGCATGCTTTTTTTAAAAAAAAAAAAATCAATTCACATAATCATGTAAACATATAATTTTGAATCAGTAAAGCATGCTCGCATGTAATTCAGGTAATCAAACATTGAAATCAATCACATGCGAAAGAAATAAATTCATGTGGACTCGATCTACCCCGCTCACTCACTTCTAACTCAATCCAAGAATCTTATCGGCTCTGATACCACTTAATGTGAGGACCTCGGTTCTAATCATCTAATCAAAAGTAAATCAATCAATAAGCAATAATAAGTCAAGACATTAATAATAATTTTTTTTTTTACAAGTTCGAACAATTATTCAACTTCTAAACCGACGCCTCACGTCTATCATTCGATCTCAAGCTAACCATGCCGACTCTGACTAGCTCCTGCCCCACCTGTTGTCAAGTACACATACAAAACAAGACAACAGCCGGATAACTTCGGTGAGAATAAAATCCCAGTATAAGCGACGTAACATGCAATATCAAATAAGTATATCAAAAACATGATATAACATAAACATTATTCGATGATAAATAAATATGAAATGCATGTGTTTAATAATCGGGATTATCAAATCGGATAATCAAAGGAGACTCGATACTTCGGTTGGGATCCCGAGGCCAAGATCACGCAACAAAATCATCGACTCTCCCGCTCGAGGTGGTGTCACGTGTCTCAAACCTCTAGACTTTGGTGCAACTATAATGAGTATTCAGGTCGCTAGGCGTAACTCAACAACCTAGGCCACTCAAATATAGTTCCCAAATCGTCTAATTCGCATCGGGGCAACTCAGCCCATTTCAAAATCAAGGATTTAGGCTCAAGATGAATGCACATGATTCAGATGCAATTAACTCAAATTAAAACAACAAATCTCTTTATTCAGACATCAAAATATCGTAGATGTCATCTCATTCAATTCATATATTCAAAATCATGAATATAATATCGAAACTCATTGAATTAATTTCAAATAAGCAAAATCATGTTTTTCGATCAAATAAATGCATCAATATTCCAAATCAAAATCATATAAACAAATTCATGTCTTTCAATTCATATCGAAAATTAATCAATTAAATTAATAGCTCATACAAAATCATATAAGAGCATATATTCAATCACTATCAAATAATCATGCAAGTATGTGATTTTAACGGGAACTCGAGAATTTCAATCTCGCTCGAGTATTCATTCCCTTCGAAATCAACATCAGCTCATACCTCAGTTTTCCAAATCTGGAAAAGCTCAAATCCCTAGACTGCTGATTTCTACCTCTAATTATCCTTGAATGGCTTCCAATCTGCGAAAAATCACATAATATAAAAAAGTCAACTTTGGTCAACTCTGGTCAAACTTTGACCGCTAAATTGCAAACTTTACTGTGTTATCACCGCTTCACGGTTTCGAATCTCAACTCGAAACTTGGATATTTGAATTCATCACGTCGAGACGATCAAAATTGGGTAATATGTCGAAATCCGATGGCTCGCCGGAGAAGATGGCGGCGACGCAGCGGTCCGGTGGCGGCGATGCAAAACTTCTCCAAAAATTATGAAATTTGGCAGGGTTGTAGAGCTTGACGAGACGATCTCAACCATCTAAGCCACGCCCGGAACGTAGTTTCGACGCGCCGTAGATCGGAGAAAAACAGGGCGGCGCCGGCGAAGTATTTGAGCTCCGATCTTGGCTTGAAATGGTCTAAAACCGACAGGTTATGGTTGAGAAATGTTCTACACACCTCATAGCATCGATTAATAGCCTTAAAACCAACAAAAACGGGCTCGAATCGCGAATTTTCCGATGAAGAAGATGATGAATAGTACCTGCGCAAATTTTGTCTATTCTACGTCAATTTCCCAGCGATCCAACCGTCCGATCATCGATTTTTTTACAACAATAGCTTCGTCTTGATGTTGGCTACAAAGTGACTGATCGGATCTTTGATCGGAGATCCGGTGAATGTCCAAAAAAATCAAAAACGTGGACTGCTAGAGTACCCACGAAAAACTCGTCTGTTATTTCTCATTTTCCCGGCGATCCAACCGTTGGAGTTTCGATTTCTTTATACCAATAGATTCATCTTGATCTTGGCTACAATCTGACCATTCGGGTCTCCGGTGAATGGCCGGAAAAATAAAAAACGACGGCTGCTACAGTAAATTCGAGAAAATGGGAAAAATTGGGGAAAAAATCTTGATCCGTGTTTTCTCAGTGTGAGTTTTTATATTTATAGTAACCCGATATTTTCGGATCTCAGACTAATTTATTTGATACACAATTGGTAAAATTAATCCTCAATCTGATATTTTTCTGGTACACAAACCCAAAATCTATTAACATCATTATCTGAAATTATTGACTTTGACTAGTCAATTGAACTCATAATTTTTCAAATTAAAATAAAAGTCCAACTTAGACGCTGTCCAGTCAACTCGGTCAAATATTCTCCAAATCAATTTATCCGACATAAATAATTATTTTTATTTCAATATCTCAATAATTATTTCAAAATGCCAAAAATATGAGATATCTAGAAAGAGTCAAATTCATTGATTAATTGACACGTGTATTTTGTAAATACACTCTATAATCTCATTAGCAATAATAATTATTTTATCAACTCCATAATTATTTTAATTGTTAATTGATTCAGTAAATAATTTTTGGGGCGTTACAAACTATCTCTCCCGCAATACCTGCAATACAATATGGAGATGGAAAGAGTGTTTGTCCATACTACGAGAATATACCAGGATATCATCGATGAACACTACCCCAAACTTATCCAAGAAGTCGCGAAAAACCCTGTTCATCAAATCCATTAAGACAGCTGGAGCATTCGTCAATCCAAACAGCATCACTAAGAACTCGTAGTGACCATACCGTGTGCGAAATATTGTCTTAGAGATATCCTCCTCTCTAACCCCACAACTGGTGATATCCCGACCGCAGATCAATCTTTGAATAAACAAAAGTACCCTGAAACAGATCAAACAGATCATATATCCGCGGAAGAGGATATTTATTCTTCACAGTCACCTGGTTAAGCTGTTGATAGTGTATACAAAGATGCATCGTCCCATCCTTATTCTTGACAAATAATACTGGGGCTCCCCTTGGCGAAACACTCGGTCAAATGTAGCGCTTATCAAGAAGATCCTGCAGTTGCTTCTGCAACTCTCTCATCTCTTAAGGTGCTAATCAGTACGAAGCTCTAGAAATTGGCGCTGTCCCTCGCAATAACTCAATGCCAAACTCGATCTCCCTCACTGGTGGTAAACCTGAAATTTCCTCTGGAAACATATCGGGAAACTCACGGACTACGGGTATCTCTTGGATGTTTGGTCCCTCCAAAGATGTATCGATGGCATAGATAAGGTAGCCTTCCCCGCCAGACTCTAAAGCACGCCGGGCTTTCAGAGCAAAAACAACTCGCATCGGGGGTCGCGCTCCCTCACCATAGATGCACCACACCTCTCCATCCCTTGGACGAAACTGGACAAACCTTTGATAGCAATCCACTATATCCCTATAGGAAGTCAGAAAATAATCCAAATAATGCAGTCAAAATCATCCATGGCTAAAACCATTAGATTAGCACTAAGCTAATGCTCCTCAAAATCTAAGATGCAATCCATTACTAGACGCTTGGCTAAGACCTATTGACCCATCGGAGTCGATACAACTAGCAACACGTCTAAAGGGATGAACGGTAATCTATACCTCTTAGAAAATCGTGCCGAAATGAATGAATGAGACGCAACGGTATCAATCAAGACACATGCAGGAAAACCACACAAACTACAGGTACATGCGATCATCTGGTCACTGTCAGCCTCCGCTTGATCCTGGTTCAGTGTAAAGACTTGCCCCTGAACACGTGGCCATAGAGAAGAATGACCACGTGAAGAAGTTTGAGAATGCTGCCACTGTGACTGCTGCGATTGCTAGCGTTGCTATTGAGAGGGCTGATGCTGATACTGCGGCTGCTGCTGCTGCTGCTGGACAGATGCCTGGGAACCTCCGAAACCACTAGCTGCTCCCATGAGAGTAGGGAAATATCTCTTCATATGTCCCTCTTGTCCATACTGGAAACATGTGTCGATCGTACGAGGACACGGTCCTGCGGGATGCTTATTCCTACACTGATGACACTGACTCATCCTTTGGCTACCGAAACGCTGCACTCCGCCAGATCCAAAAGAAGAAGAAGAAGAACTGTCTCCCTGCTTCTTGAATGACTGGCCTCTCGGACCCAAAGAGCTAGTTGGTCTGGATGAGGAAGAAACCATGGACATGTTCCTCCGGAGACTGTCCTTCGCCTGGTGACAAAGGCTCACCAAACCCTCGTAAGTCATGTAGCTTCCCACCGCAACCAGCTGATGAATCTCAGGGTTAAGATCCTAAAGAAACAAATCATACTTCGCCTCGGAACTGTTGGCGAACTAAGAAAAAAAAGGTATAAGCTCAAATAACTTCTGCTGGTACTTATCTATGGTCATCGTCCCTTGCCGAAAACTCAGCAAATCACTGGCCTTCGATTGTCGCAAGGATGGGGGAAAGTATAGCTTCTTAAAAGCAGTCCGAAACTCATCCCAAGTAGTTGCTCCTCTGGCTGCTATAAATGGTGTGGAAGTAGATCTCCACCACTTCCTGGCATTACCCTCCAGAAAAAAAACCCAACGTCTCCATCTTCTATTCCTCGGTGCACTGGAACTCTCTGAAACAATTCTCCATATGCTCTAGCTAGTCTTAAGCAACTCCAGGTGCCTCACCTCCTAAAAACTTCTTAGGACTCATCTGTAGGAAATGGTGCATACTGAATCTCTTCCGCTCCTCGCGATGTCTGTGACGGTCACGTCTACGATCGTCACGATCGCCCAAACGGCCACCACCTCCACTGTCGCGGCTCTCATTGTAGTCTGCCATCTGTCAAATAATAAAAGATAAATTTTTTAATCTACTTTAATATTTCCCAATTTTAATGCGCTCTGATACCAATAAATTTAGCGACCCTACCCGGATCCACTACCTAATCAGAGTAATTAGCGCATGTATTAATTAATTAAAGTATAAAGAGTGGATAATTTAAATACAACAAATCTAATCGGCTAAATACAACCGACGACAATAAAAAATGTATAATAATCTTATACAACCATATCGAAAAGTTTAGGGTATCAAATTCCCTATCAACTACCTCCACTCAGGTACCAGCCTCAACCCTGCTGAGAACCGCTGAGACCGTCCAACCTCAAACCTGCCCCACCACAATGTATCCCAAGAACACTAAACACAGGGTGTGAGCGACTACGCTCAATAAGAAAGCAATGATATATAAACAAATATGAGAATGTAAATGACTTTAAAATCCTATTTAAAATAGTCTGCTCAGGGCGCCATGAATATACAGTACCGTGCTAAGAAAGCGACTCCGCGGGGTACTCGTATATTCCCTTATCATCTATAGCGTCTACTCCACCATCGTGGTCGATCCTAGTGATAGCAAAACCCTCAGACACGAATCCATAATGAGTAACTAATCACCGATGGAAACTGTCTCGACTCGCATCATACTGGATGAAGTCTCATGTAAATCATGCATGTGCTAAAGCGGTAAAACATGGAATACAAAGCACATAAAAATGCAACATATAAGCATATATATCATGCCGGCTATCTCGGTCAGTACTTATGTACCTCTAACACTGCAAGCCAAATCCTAGCATACCGGTCTAGATCCCACGCCTACAAGTCCACCCTACTGCGTCTACAATGCATATACCCATGCATTACTAATTAAGCTCTAAAAGCCTTAACTAAACTATTTCATACTTCTAAATATTTTTAGGATGTCAAAGCTATACATGCGTCCATCGTCAACCCGCTGGTGACGTTTTCCTCAAAACTTAGGCACAACTCCGTTACTAGCCCCGTAGCGCTTAGCCATTTTTGACTCGTCAATAAGATTCCTAGAAAGCCTAAAACTTGCTAGAAGAAGAAAAGAGAAAGGAACTTGGTGCACCACACAAATGAGCCTCGTCACCCCTATATATATACGGAGATCGGAGCGTCCGATCTCGATTTCGAAGCCTTTGATCCGGTTCGGACCGTCCGATTCCTCCATCCTATCTCTCTAGGCCATACACATGTCTAGCTTCCAGAGGACGCTTGCCGACATACCTTCGGAGCCTCCGGTCCACCTTCGGAGCGTCCGAAGTCTCCTAAGTGACGTCACCAATGACATAATATTTCAGAAAGCTAGCTGCTAGAGTTTGGAGCCTCCGAACTCTGATCGGGTCTTCCAAACTCCTTCGGAGCTTCCGTTCCTCCGATCGTATCTTCCAAACTCTCCAACACTTAGGATCCTCGGATCCCTACTTAGGATCATCCGAACCTTGGAAAATCTTTAATCATATTTAATCCAATTTAAATTAATTGTGATTAACTCCTTAATCACCTTGTTTTGGATATGGGTTACTACAGTGGAAACGTGTGATAAACCCTCATTCGGCATTGTTTCAAGTTCCTACATTCACTACCTAATGAATAGCCTAAACACTATTTTCTACATTAATGGAGTAAGTATTGAATTGAAATTTGTGTATGCTCCTGATTTGAAACTGAAGGGTGGAATAAGGTGTTGAGAAAAATTGAAAATAAAAAGAAGAAAGGTAGTGTTGAAGAAAAAAGAAAAAAATTTGAAAAGTGTTGAAAAGAAAGAAAAGAAAAATAAGAAAAGAGTGGTGAAATTAATGGTTTGACGAAGTGAATTAGTTTGAAAATGAAGGAGATGAAAAATAATGATTGAATTTTAGTTTTACTCCCTTCTTTGAACTGTTATCTTTCGTTTGTAACCATGATCCAGGTCTTCCATTACAAGTTTAGAAGTCCTATTGACCGAGTCATGGTTTTCCAATATACTAGTGGAGAAGGGTTGCGAGAACTTAGCATATGGACAATCGAGAGACACTTTTAATGAGTATGAATTTTCAATAAAAAAAATGCACACATTATTTTTCTTTGTATTAAACCGATTGTGAGTGTTTTTTATTGAACTTTAACCTATCTTTGATCCATTGTTACCTTTAAAAGTCCTCATGATCTATGAATGTGTGAATTGAACTTGGATGAATGTGTCTTGAAACGTGAGTTGCGAAGATTGTGAGTTTATGCGACCAACCAGTTTTATGATTGAATTTTTAGTGTCAATAGGTTGGATGAGATTGGATTTAAAATTTTACAATCATTGCTGAGGTCATTGCTTCATAGTATTTCTTGATTATTCTTGATATTTGGTTGTTGGGTTGGTTAGAGTGAGTTTTTTTTTATTTGTATGTTGATTAGTTTTGATCGGGACTAGCAAATGTTTAAGTTTGAGGGAATTTTATAAGTTTATTTTATGCACTTTGAGTTTAATTGAAAATTGCTTTGTTTCGAGCGAATTTATGTGTTTGAGTTGTTGTTTGTGTGCATGTAAGAAGCATGGAAGATTTGATGAAAAAAATCACAGAAGAAGAATAAAATAACAAAAACTTGAGAAAATGAGGTTGGCGCATATGTAGTAAAAGGAAGAAACTAAGGGAAAGGAGTAGAGCATCTGCGGCAAAAATCACGCATATGCAGAGAAAGAGAAATAAAAAGGTCACGCTTCTGCGCCAAATCTGCGGCATCAGTACAAATATGGAAAAGATCAGAGTTTTGAAAATTTTGGAGACGTGATTTTTGGGCTTGGTCTTGGGCTTTTCAAGCAACATAAGAGACTTTGAAGATAAAATTTGGGAAAGAAGCCGCCACATATCAGAAGAGAATTCTTGAGAGTTTGATCGTGAATTTAGGAGAAGAATTTGGACAAGGGTTGAAGAGATTGAAGAACAAAATACGAAGATCGATCAATCAGACACGACATCGAATATTCGGATTTGTTATCTTCCTTTTGAACTCTTTATTTATTGAATTATGCCTGGATTTTTGAATATGGTTTGTTTTTATCGAAATTTGATTATGAACTAAACTCCTTGAGCCTAGAGGTTAACATAATTTTTTGATTTTTATTGGATTGAATTCTATTAGATTAATTATTTTTTCTAGTTTTGATTGTCTTTTCAATTTAATGGTCATAAATTGATCTGTTATATTTATTTTAAATCGTTACTTGGGAGAGGGAATTTTGAATAGGACAATAGAAATTACACTATTAATTGTTTATATAACTCGGGAGAGTATATAACGTTAACGGAGCCTTTTGAATGAACATTGTTTTACATATATCACTAAGCCTAGATTTTTAATAGAGATATTGGAATCGAATTTTAATTGATACACTTTATTTATTGCGCGGGAGAGGGTAATAGAAAAATCTAAGTGTTTTTGGCTATTAATTGAATAGAATTCATGAAAATAAATTAATTAGGAGTAGTTGTCATTGAAACCTGGTGAAATCAAGTCCTCTAGACATTTGTCTCTCATTAATAATTTTCTAAGTTGCGTGCATGCTTTGCTATTTTTATTGCTTAATTAATTTTAAAACTTAAAATTCTCTTATTTAATTTTATAGATAAAGTTTGGACTATTTTAATTATAAGTACAAAATAGTTTTCACATTACTCCTCGTGGAAACGATACTTTATTCATTATATATTAAAATTTGACACCGTGCACTTACGGGCATAAAATTTCGCAACATTTGGACTCTAACATTTTAATGGAAATGCCTATGGCCGAATGTTGGCTCATTAACATAAAAATACAATATTTTTAAATATTTCTCACTGACATAAAAATTAAATATCATGCACCACTTTTAAAAATAAAAAACTTTATAAAACATATCTGACTTAAAATTTCTTAAATCTTGCTCATTGGCTAGTCAAGATTCTTTTCGTCACCGGAATTCAACTCATACCTGAATAACATCCAGATCTAAATTTTTGCATAAAATTCATAATTTAAACATTTCAACACATAAATTTTTAGAATAATTAGTTAAATTCTCGTTAGTAAATTTATGAATTTTTCAGACATTACAAAATTTTTTCTGAGTGCTTAAGTGAGATTGTGCTAGCACAATAGATGCGAGAGATTCATGTTGCAAAGATAAAGCTTCAATAATTTTTTCCTCTTCAAGCATTTTAATTTTCTTGATGGATGTGTGTGCCTTGAAAATATACTTTACTAAAAAGCAAAAGACAGCTCCGATCAATTGTAGATTGGATAAGAAGATATCCCTTAGAGCCTTTGTGGAAGATATGCTTGTAATGGTGAACGGTCGAGTACTGTGTAGAATAGGCGAGTAGATATTTTCATGATGGCCATTAAAGTGATTTACTTTCGAAAACTGGGAAGTGTTGGCTTTAATTCACATGTAACCGGGCGAGTGTGTGATGCCCGGGGCTGATGAGGCAGAGAGTGATCGCCGGTGCCAAGAGGTTGCATGGACAATGAGCGGCTTCTGGTAGGCTTCTAGGCGGAGGGAGACATGAATGAACCGATCCCGTGCCGAAATGAGAGGGGATTCTGAGAGAGTGTAGGTATGGAACTACATAGTTGAGGAGGGTTTAAAAGATTTCATATGTATTGCTCATATCAAGAAGGTGCATCTTCTTTTCAGAAGCTCATCACATAAGAACTCCAAAGTTAAGCGTGCTTGACTTGGGGCAATTATAGGATGGGTGACTCCCTGGGAAGTTTTCCAGGGTGCGTGTGAGTGAGGACATAAGCATGCTGAAAAGACCCGTCTTGATACAGTGGGGCGTTACAAATGATATCAGAGCCGACCTCTCTTAGTACCGTATGATTCGGGGACGAACCAAGCGGAAGCTGGTGGGCATGTGACGCCCGGGGCTGATGAGGCAGAGAGTGATCGCTGGTGCCAAGAGGTTGCACAGACAATGAGCGGCTCCTGGTAGGCTTCTAGGCGGAGGGAAACATGAATGAACCGATCCCGTGCCGGAATGAGAGGAGATTCTGAGACTGTGTAGGTATGAGACTACATAGTTGAGGAGGGCTTAAAAGATTTCATATGTACTGCTCATATCAAGAAGGTGCATCTTCTTTTCGGAAGCTCATCACATAAGACCTCCAAAGTTAAGCGTGCTTGACTTGGGGCAATTATAGGATGGGTGACCCTCTGGGAAGTTTTTCAGGGTGCGTGTGAGTGAGGACATAAGGGTGCGTGTGAGTGAGGACATAAGCATGCTGAAAAGACCTGTCTTGATACAGTGGGACGTTACAGAGTGACTTTTCACGATCGGGCAAATGATCTTCAAAACATGTAGCCGATAACCTGTTTTACAAAATAATGCAGCAAGATCGACAACAAAGATTTATTGTTTGTTATCACTGAAACTTAGGGATTTAACAAAAGTGATCGTATACGAAAACATTATAGATATTATTTAATACAAACATTCCAATGTACACACATATATACGTATATAGAAACTTACAAATTATATATTCAAAAATAAAATATATTAAAAAATATTTATACATGTAAAGTAAAATGATTTTTTTTATTTATCTATGTTATAATATTATTATTTATCTTAATAAAATTACAATTCATAAATAAACCGGAATATACATAACTAAAATATAATTTATTATATTTTATAAAAATATTATGAAATAAATATTTTTTATATTTAAATATTTAATTAAAATACAGTAAAAAATCATTTTATTTGTTAAAAATATTTAAATCTAGTACAAAAATTTTTGAGATAATCAGCAAAATTCACTCGATAACTTTCTTAGACTATTGATTTTTTTTTTCTCCGAATGAGATATATATGTCTTTTCATTTACTATAGTTAAATATTTTTTCGAATTCATATATAATTTTATTTTTTATATAGTGAAAATGAATTTATTTTTACAATTTTAATTAATAAAAAAATTTTAAAAATGAAATATGTATTTAGTTGAATTTAATAATAATATTAGACTTAAAAAAATTGAAGTGAATGTCAAAATTATCTTTTGAGTTTGATAGTATATCAATTAAATTATTTTTAATAATTTATGTACCAATTTGACATTTTATCAATACCAAAATTTTTACTCATATAATAAATTTTATATATTATTTATTTATTAAAAATAAATAATTTTTCTTGTTTTTTCAGCCGATCGGCTTAGAGGGCACCCACAAATGGAGTAAACGGCCATGGTTACATTGCTCCGCTTTTCTTTACAACCCCACCCTCTGCTCCTCTACAGAACCACCTCTTCGGCGGTGGCGGCGGTGGCGGTGAGAATGGTTCCTTCTCCTACTTCAACCCTCTCGCCAAAGCCTAACTTCTCGATCTCGATGACCAAACCCACTTCGGAAATCACCTCAAAATCCACCAATTTTCCCATAAACAAAGATTCTGCCAACTCGCTTTTCAATTCTCAGAGGCTCACTCACTCTGAATGCTTCTCTTCAGCTCCAGGTGCGAAGCCAATCACTGTTGCTGAGAGTGAATGCGTTGGTGATAGTGTAGAGTGCCCGTTGATGGTGGTGTCGTTTTACAAGTTCGCTGATTTTCCGGACCATGCTGATTTACGGGAACCGTTGAAGGAGCTGTGCGAGCGCCTGGTAATTTCTGTTTCTTTTATGTTAAGTAATTTTAATTTATTGCACTTGTATATATTGTGGAATTTTGCATTTTCCTTGTTCGGAAAGTGATTTTGCGCCATTTTAGTGCTTGGTGTTCTGATTAATCGTAATTATACATAAACGATGATTACCTATTTGACAACACAATCGGCAATAGTATGAAACTGGAAATCCAAGTTTGTGCAACTAATCGAGAACACAAATTCAAAACAAGATAATCGGCAATCGTAACATGCAAAACCAAAAAATGACACGATCATTTATAGTGGTTCGGATATAAACATCCTACATCCACTTTGTGGCCCAAAGCTCAATCACTATCATCAATCACAAAGTGTGTCAAGGGTTTACAATGAATCGACTTCTATCTTCAATCACACGAGAATTGAACACAAAGAGAAACAAGAATACAATCACAAAGACTCCTAACCAAAATAAAGAGTAAACTGATCGAGAGTTTCTGTAACTAAACAAATTGCTTCTATCATCTGCTTCGATCCCTTGGTTATATGCATGGCCTCTTTCCAGTTGGTTACATTGGTTGGAGAAGTTGAGATTAGAACTTATCCTCTGTGTCTTCTTCTTGCATGATATGGTGCACCTTCTTGATTCTTCATTCTCATTGGTTTTGCAAGCTGAATAAGAATGTCAACCCATTACACTTGGCAGTTTTTTTCTTGAATCTTCAACTGATATACTGTTCGCATTCTGTTGGAAAAATTCTTACTAACGATATTTTCAGTTTGATTTGGATTATGATTTTTCAAGAATTACTATGAGGTTTTGTGTTGGCTCTTGTTTTGTTCATGGAAAATTAAACTGATTGATGCCTACTTGAGATGGTTCATTTAGTTTCTGTATGAATTTTGATATAATGTTTTATGTAGTAGACTTGGGCTTGTATCACGATGCAGTTTAGAAATGAGAAACTAATATGAAAAAATGGCCTTTAACGTGTCCATTTAGAAATTTGTGGCGAAGGTTGGAGAATGATTCTTTGAGATTTCAACATCTGAGCTGAATCTACCTGAATCAAAATTTCAATTTATATGCTTTTCTTCAAGTCACTGAAAATGTACGGATCTAGCATCACATGATTGATGTTGCTGTTGATTTGAGCTGCCAAAATTTGATGACCTCTTCACTTGCTATTCTGTTTATCTTCAATCTATTCGTCATATCATTCATCCTCACTAAAGCTGATAACCTCAGCGTGTTTCAGGAGGCATTATTCTTGCACCAGAAGGAATCAATGGTAGCGTATGTGGAACTCGTAATTCCTTGGATGAAGTGCTTGATTTTATCCAAACAGATGACCGTTTAGACGGCCTTCGCTGTATTGAGTCACCTGTTAGTCCCGAGGAAGAAGCTATTCACCATGGTCATATGAGCAGTTCTCCTCTTGCAGCTGGAGAAGATGCTCCCTTCCGGTGGGACCATGTGAGGGTCAAACTGAAAAAAGAAGTAAGTTTAATATTGGAGCTATGAGTAGCGATTTTCTCTATGACTGTTTGTAGCAGCTAAAATATTTGGTACATCGTTTGCAGATAGTTACACTTGGAATGCCTTCTGTATCACCAATTGAAAGAGTTGGAAAGTATGTGAGCCCCAAAGAGTGGAACGAGTTGATCAGTGATCCTGATACTGTAAGTAGCTTTAACTTTGTTGCTTTTCTTGAACAAGGTCTTGCCCCATTCAATCGATTTGCGAATGTGGTATACAATAGTATTGGATCTTGGATTTATTGGAGAACAAGAATGAGAACCTTTTCTAATTCTTGATTTTGAAGACATACATGGAGATGTTTGTTCAAATCTATTTGTAGTACTGGTCTTCTATTATTTTCTTTATTTGATTTTAAACTAATAATTGATGACTATGTTGCCTGGAATAAAAATGAGAGAAACTATTTTTCATCGACCTTTTCCATCATACTTTCCTGAGAATCCTAGATCTATAAAAAAAACATAAATGGTTATACATCACTATCATGATATTATCTAAACTACGATTGTAAAAATCGTCTACAAGCATTACTCTTGATATACCATGAGATTTGTACTCCTAACAAAGCTCATGTTCATAGATCATTAGTGTTATTTCTGTATGATCTTTTCTTGATTTCCTTGTGCCTCATCATTATTGCAAAGGTTCATTTAAATACCCTAAGCTGGGGACTCGCGAATATTATCCTCCAATTTATATGTTGACTTTAATTATCGTGATTTAGGTGGTGATAGATGTTCGCAATGATTATGAAACTAGAATTGGGAAGTTTAAACAGGCAGTTGATCCTTGTACAACAGCGTTCCGGGAATTTCCACGATGGGTGGAGGAACGATTCAAGTCGAACAAAGCCAAGGACAGGGTAGAACTCACTGCTTCGAACAATAAGCCGGATGAACAAATTGATGAAATGGAAAAGAAGATGCCACGAGTAGCAATGTACTGCACCGGTGGAATTCGGTGCGAGAAAGCTTCTAGTTTTCTACTAGGCGAAGGCTTTAAAGAGGTGAAATTTTTTGTCTCTAAAGTACAATATAATCGTGGGAAGTAACATTTGTCATGGCCCATATGCATAGGCCCCTGAGCACACGAAATTATATTCAATGAACTCTTGCTGGCAACTAATTAGCAGCCACACTCATTTTATGAAAATAATTGCATCCCATGTTGATAGAACAGTCAATTTTAGATGGTTAAAATAAAATCACTAACAACCTTTTGCCGTTGTTTCGTTAGGTTTATCATCTTCAAGGTGGGATCCTGAAATACCTTGAGGAAGTTCCCAAGGCAGAGAGCCTTTGGGAGGGCGAGTGCTTCGTGTTTGATAAACGAGTCTCGGTAGAGCATGGCCTTAATCAGGGTACTTACAAACTTTGTTATGGATGCAAGCAACCCGTGAGTGACGCTGATATGGAAACCCGAGAATGGGAGTATGGAGTTACTTGCCCATATTGCTACTCTTCGAAATCCGAAGAAGAAAAAGAGAGGGCTAGAGCTAGACAGAAGCAGTTTGAGAGATGGGGCATTATTGGTGGTCCGGATAAAGGCCGTAAACCTGCCTTATTCGGTGTTATTGAAGAGAGACTAGCGGAGCAGATGCCAGGCTCAGCATGATGGAGCCAGGATACAGTTTTCCATTATTGATTCTCAAATCCTTCCATATGATTTACCAGTAATGTGATGCTATTTCTTGTGATTCGAGGGTAAATTGCGTTGACATTTCTTCAAAGTTTGATTTAATCATTTGATTGATATTTCAACACTTGCATTAGATCTATATTTGAGGGGGGATTATACCAACGAATTTCCATTGATATTATAGCTTTTGGTGAAATCACAATGAGATCTCATCTTATCTTACAATTGGTGCATTTATTAGAAGAAAGGATGATTGAGAGCAACAACAATGAAACAGTCATCGACAAATTGTAATTGAGAAAGATATTTAAGTAGAATATATACATTAATTTTGAAGTATTTATCCGAACTGACAAGAAATAAAAAGAAACCTAATCAAAGGAGCCTTCTCCCTCCTTAAGAGCCTCGAAAACCCTGGAACTTTTGTCAAAAATATGTGCCCTCCTGCGATAATCACTGGCCTCTCTCCCCTTGTCCTCACCCATGATTGCCTCTCTTTCCAAGCACTCCACCAGCTCCACAATCCCACCAATCTCTTTGCACTTGTTACTCAATCTCTTCATTCCAATCAACTCCTCTTCCAGTTTCTTGTCCAGTTCTGGTACTGATCCACTGTTACTACATCTGATCCTTGATACAAGCTGCCCCATTTCTTGGAATTCTTTGTTTCAGACAGATTTGGTGGGCTTCAGTTGGTGGGGAGGATGATGATATTGGGTGGAGAAATCTGATTCTTGTTTGGTACCTAATTGTTGCCTCCATTGTTGCTTTCTTTCCGAGTTTCTGAGGATTCCCATGCTTAACCCCCACAAATATAAGTGGGGTTCTTGTCACGTTTCACTGTGGATCGAGCGCCACGTGGTTTGAGTAGAAGATACCTCGCACATTTCCTTGTAGTACACGTTAGCCCAAGGAGTTTAGACAATTTTTTTTTTTTTTGACAGGGACTAATCACCAATCTAGGTTTGGGTTCAAGTACCAGACACTAATTTACCCATTTTGGGAAGGAATGAAAGGCCGAATGGAGTGATGTTCATGGATTCATACACCTAGTATCGTTTGCTAGGTATGATGAGATAAATAATACATAGATAAGTAATATAATGTAATAAATAAAAAAAAAGAAATGATAGTTAATATAATATTTGATTTGATTGATAGATTATCGTTTATTTGATTTGATTGATTAAATTTTATGGTCATAATAAATTACCATTTTGTCCTTTTAACAATAATTAAAATATAAATAATATTATTTATAAGGATAATATAGTAATTTAAATTTAATGATTTGATTGACGTAAAATAAATAATTAATGATTTGATTGATTTAAAATAAATAATTAATAGATGGATAAATAATATGACGAGATGAATGAGAGATTGAATAAGATAAGTTATACATAGATTAATTATAAAGTCTACCAAACGATAATTGTGGGATGTGGTGTGCCAATGGATAGGAATTCACCTCCCACGTCTTCTGACACAAAGCCATTGACTATTCACATGTTGATTTACATGATGACGCAAGGGGATTGGAGGATATTTTCTTCTCTGAGTTAGATTAAATTCAAACAAGGGCTTGCTTCATTGTCATTTTTTTTAATTTTATTTTTAAAATTCTTACTTTTAACTTCAATAATTGGGATAATATTAAAAATGTCTCTATTATTTTATACAATTCTCAATTATATTCTTTTTATTTCATCATTCCCAAATATATGTCCATCGTTCACCAACATAATACCTTAAATTTCCCCTCAAGCTCAAAATCACTCAAAAAATTCCTATAATACCTCTAGGAATGGTAATTATATTTATTGGGTCATGTAATGGTATTAAATCCTAGGTATTTTTATTTAGACATACAAAATTATTATTGGACTGTAACTTACTTGGTAGAGGAGAAAATTTATTCACAAATAATGGATCCGAACATATTTTTTAGGATTTTTTATTTTCAGGATTTTTTCCAATATTTTGGAATACTTTGAACAAGAAGATTTGACTAAGGTTAGATATCATGAAGAGTTGGAAGTCGATTAGAATACTAAGATAAATTATGATTCAAAGTCATAAATTATTAGAAATTATTTTGGATCCATCTAAGATAGAGAAATTCAAAAGACAGTAAAAAATTATGGCAATCAAAACTGTCAAAGTGGTGCAGAAACCTCTAACCGACGAAGAAAAATTGATCAATCTTATCAAAACTATTTCCAAAAAAAAAAAATGATGACAACAATAGAAAATATTGATCTTGAGGATTTGAAGAACCTAGCAGAATCATTCGCAAATCTCAAAGTCGTAGATCTAAAAATGAACACGACTGGGGTGATCAATCTCTAATAACACAGATTATACAAAGAAAAAAAATTGTGGGATCCCATAACAAAAATGATATGAATTCTTGTTTTACGAAAAACAAATACGATTATATTGAATTGCACCATTAGTTCAATAACAAAAAGAAATCAAAGAATTTTTTCGATCTTGAAACAAGTAACAATTTGGATTTTCACCTCTATTTTACAACAAAACTAGCAACAGATAATCACGATATAAACAATTGATCTCGACGAAACCTTCAGAAAACTTACTTCTAACAATCTACGAAGAAGAACAATCGACAAACGCCGCAAAGTAATTAAACTTTGATAAGTTTGATTTGAAAAGAAGAAGCTTTGGAAAAATTCTAGAGAGAATTTCAAATTGATAAATTAATAATCTGAATAATTCTTAATTGTTGTATTCAATAATGAATCAATATAGTATTAACGTCCCAAATTTATCTTAATTGAGCTTATTTGAGATAATCAGAGTTTCCAGAGTTCAAGAGCCGACTTGTTTTTGATCAGGATCTATTTTGCAAAATTCAGATTTTTCAGGGACTAAAATGCAAAATTGGTATTTGTTAGATATTTATAGGAGCTTTGACTTATTTTTCTTCACTTCATCTTCCTCTCTCTCTCATCTCTCTCTCCCTCCATTGAAGCCGCCTCCAACGATTCTTGAGCTTCCAAATTTCTTCCCGAGCTCGATCCGTCCGTTAGAATTTATTTTTGAAGGCAGATTAGCGATCACGGCTGCGAGAGCTTCGTTCTATCGTAAGTATTTCTCCGATCTGATACATTCTATTTTTTGGATGTTGTTAGAATCAATTGAGTTTTGAGTATGTTATTCTTGGCAGAGTTCTGATCATTTATTCTCTGTCAGTTTCAAAATAGAGCGTCGTTCGGAATTGTTATGATTTTGGAAGATTATTCGAAAGTTTGAGTTTTGTGATTTTTTGAAATCAGATTTTTATGGTTGAATGTTGGTTGATTTGAGTTTATTGAAGTGATATTATGTTGTCTGCGATTTCAGTTTGATTAGAATATAGCTGTTATGCCGTCGATTCGAGTTTTGGGCTATAGTTTGGGTTTGAATTGGATTTGAACTGTTTCAGTCAAGTGTGATTGTCGATATTGATCTCGAACCTTTATTACTTCTTTTGAAGATTCGTTTGAAGGCCGTTGAGTTGCGAGGTTGCAGGAGTTGTATCGTTTTAGAGATTGTAGCCGATATAGTATCGATTCTATTATTATCGAATAGGAATTTGGATTGAATTTTGAATGAGTATATTGTTGTTTCCAGGTTGGAGCATTGACGTTTGAAAAAGGTATAATATGACTTAGATGTTGGAACACGTTTTCAGATCATAGATCTGATACCCAGTGCAACGGAAGTTTACATTTTTTTATATGGAACGATTCTATATCATGAGTATCAAATCCTAACGATTAAATTATGCAAGTAAAATAATAATAATAATTAATATTTTACCTCTTCAAGTTATGGCTTGATTATGGACTCCAACAGATTAAATCTGCTCTTGTTGTAAATCCCAGGAACTGATGACTTGCTCGATCAATCTCCGGAATTAGGTCCACGAACAGAAAACTAAAACCCTCTGATTGATTGCACAAGAAATCAATCAGATGTTTATCAAAAAGATCAAATAGATTTGATCTGTCAATTCAGAATGTAATTTTTCATAAAAATTACAGACTGAATTCTCTCAAAAAAAGAGACAGGATTTTCGAAAAATCCTTATTTTATTTTGTGTAATTTTTGAAAATACAACTTTGAATAAAGCATTAGATTTTTGAAAATTGCACCTTTTATTTATAGATAATTTCTAGACTGAATTAAGTTATATGTCTATTAGGACACTAACTCCTTAGGGCCCATGATCCATAACTTAAGTCCAACAAGCCAAGCCTGTTATTATAGAAATTAATATAAAATTCATCATGACTCCGATTAATAAAATGATTTCACCAATGTGCAAAAAACCATTTTTGCACCTTTTAAAGTCAAGATAATTTTTCTGAATCCGAATTCAGTGATTTCCAAAAATGCCCATCCCTATGTCATTTTAGGAAATTCCACTCCCTTTAGTTAAGAAGTCCAACTTTTCTTTCATTAAATTTAACTCTTTAAATTTAACTATCTCAACGGGGATTAGTAATCCATTACTTGTGTGACCCTCAATGGTTCAGAGATACAGCTAGCCGTGGGCTCACAACTCCTTGTGACTCGGAACAACAATTTCCGACTTACCAATCGAATCATGGTAAGAGCGCCTAGCAACATCGTCCCATGATTCCCTAGGTATCACTGATAGTGCCTGCAAGAACCAGTAGGTTTTGGTTAGCGTACATACGGTCCCTTCATCCATATATCCCGATCGAATCAACAACCATTGGTACATCGAGAGTCGTTCGAGATTCGATAACTATTTAATGCATCTTGAAGATCAAATAGTGACATCGCATGTGCTACTAGGAAACCAAGTAACCTACATCACATCGAGTACTCTGGCCAGAGATTTGTCACACTAATATCTCCTCAGATTGCATAGGATATCCACACTCGCAAGCGTATGGTGAATCCTTGACAACAAACCATCGACTCCTATATGTATCGTAACTGTACCCAATCCCGACACCTGATAACCCTTATAGAGTCGGTAAATGAGTCAAAGTATAGTACTAGCATATATAGTCTCCATGATGTTTCAAGTAGTAAGGACTAATGGTGTACAACCAAAACTGCGGACTTATCCACTCAATTAATAATAACCACTTGGAAAGTTCGAATAGGGTAGTTCGATCATTCATCATATGAATATCCATTTGCATGCTTTGAACATCTCTATGTTCCATACCAATGAAACGTGGTACTTGGCATCGCAAATGCTAGTCTCGATCTCGAGCGTTCCTTATCCTTATTTGAGGACGGCTCAATTGACTAGGAACTGTTTAGAATATACAGTGACTATAAGATGTGTTTCATGACAGTGATCTCTCTTTATTCACTATCTCATCTTACTTACACTATAGTATATTCAAGGTCTTTATCAAAACAACAATAGTATATCACAATATAACATTATGAAGAAAGATAAAGAAAATGCCATTAATGAATGTAAATTATATTAAATAAATATTGTTTACAATAAGAGACTCTCAAAGCCCTTAGCCACAACTTGGCTAGCGGGGCACCAAATCTTTCAGTCTCCCACTTACCCTATAGCCAACTAGTCATACTACATAGTCCCATTGCTTCGCGATGTTTGTCAAACAATGGTCCTGGCAAGGGCTTAGTAAGTGGATCAACGATATTGTCTGCAGAGGCCACTCTCTCGACAGTGATGTTTCCTCTTTCCACGATCTCTCAGATGATGTGGTATTTCCTCAGTATGTGTTTGGATCTTTGATGAGACCTTGGTTCCTTTGCCTGAGCAATGGCGCCAGTGTTGTCACAGTACACCGGGACTGGACCAACAGCTTCAGGAATTACGCCCAACTCTTGGACGAAATTCCTCATCCAAACGGCCTCTTTAGCAGCAGCTGATGCTGCAATAAATTCTGCCTCAGTGGTGGAATATGCTGTGGTGTCCTGCTTGGAACTCTTCCAAGAGACAGCACCGCCATTGAGCATGAATACAAATCCAGAGGTTGACTTCGAGTCATCCACGTCACTTTGGAAGCTAGAATCGGTATAGCCTTCCAATTTCAATTCTTTTACTCCATAAACCATGAATATATTCTTAGTCCTTCTCAAGTACTTTAGAATATCCTTCACACCTTTCCAATGCATTTGACCGGGATTGGCCTGATATCTGCTCGTGACACTCAGAGCAAAGTCTACATCCGGTCTGGTAGATATTATTCCATACATGATACTACCTATGGCTGACGCATATGGTATGTGTGTCATTTTCTCTATATCTTCGTCAGTCTTGGGAAACATTGACTTGGATAGAGAAACTTCATGACACATAGGTAGATGTCCTCTCTTGGACTCATCCATAGAGAACCTCTTCAATATGGTGTCAATGTAGGTTGCTTGAGTGAGTCCTATCATTCTCTTATATCTATCTCTATAGATCTTTATTCCTAGAATATAGGATGCCTCACCCAAATCCTTCATCGAGAATCTACCTGATAATCATATCTTTGTTGACTGCATCATTCCCAATGAGTAGAATGTCATCAACATAAAGTACTAAGAATGTCACAACATCCTTAACTACTTTCTTGTACACGCATGGTTCCTCCGGGTTCTTGATGAAACCAAAATCCTTTATTGTTTCATCAAATTTCTGGATGTGAATCCCTCAGGTTGCATCATATAGATTTCTTCCTTAATGTTTTCAATAAGAAATGCAGTCTTCACATCCATTTTCCATATCTCATAGTCATACCAAGCTGCTATGACAATAAGGATTCTTATGGACTTGAACATTGCGACTGGTGAAAAGGTTTCATCATAGTCAACTCCTTGTCTTTGAGTATAACCTTTTGCTACCAATCGTATCTTGTAGGTCAGTACCTTACCATCAGGCCCAAGTTTTCTCTTGTAAATCCATTTACACCCTATTGGAACAATTCCATCGAGAGGATCTACTAAAGACCAAACTTGGTTTGTATGCATCGAGTCTATTTCCGACTACATAGCTTCAAGCCATAAATTTGAATCCGCATCAGAAATTGCTTCCTTGAAGTTTCTTGGATCACATCCAATGTCGGGTTGATTTTGATCCTCTTCAAGAAGTAGACCATATTGAATAGGAGGTCTAGAAGTCCTCTCGGATCTTCTAGAAAGAGGCGTGTCGTTTAATGGTTCCTGAGGTGTGGGATCGTTATTTTGTATCTCGGGTTTTTCTCGAATTTCTTCAAGTTCCATCATCTTGCCTTTCTTATCAAGTAAGAACTCCTTCTCTATGAAGGTGGCATTTCTCGAAACAAACACTTTTGTTTCAGTTGGATGATAGAAATAGTATCCGATTGAATTATTCGGATACCCTACAAAATAACATAAGGTGGATCGACTATCCAACTTATCTCCCACTGTCCGCTTCACGTAAGCAGGACATCCCCAAATCCTTAAGTACGAATACTTATGAGCTTTGCCATTCCATAACTCGTATGGAGTTTTATCCACTGCTTTAGTGTGGACATTGTTCAACAACAATACTGCCGTTTCAAGCGCATAGCCCCAAAACAAAGGTGGGAGCTCAGTGAAGCTCATCATAGATCGAACCATGTCCAACAATGTTCGATTGCGATGCTCCGAAACACCATTTAGCTGAGGTGTCATAGGAGGAGTCCACTGAGATAGAATCCCATTCTCTTTTAGATAGTCCAAAAACTCGGTACTTAAATATTCTCTACCTCGATCCGATCGAAGTGCTTTAATACTCTTACCTAGTTTGTTTTCTACTTCAGCCTTGAATTCTTTGAACTTTTCAAATGCTTCAGACTTATATTTCATCAAATATAAATACCCATACCTAGAATAATCATCAGTAAAGGTAATGAAGTAGGTGTGACCAAATTTAGTACCAATACTAAATGTACCGCAAACATCTATATGAATCAAATCCAACAGATTTTGACTACGCTCAGGTTTTCCTTTGAAAGGAGATTTAGTCAATTTTTCTTTTAGGCAGGACTCACAAGTAGGTAGAGAGTTAATATCAGACATATCAAACATGCCCTCTCCCACTAGCTTGTTCATCCTCCTTGAGGAAATATGACCTAGCCTAGCATGCCAAAGGTTTGCCGGGTTTTGACTATCGTTTTTCCTTTTATTTGTTGTTACCAGTTTATCAACATAATTAATTGGAACGTCTTTTAGTTTTAAGTTATATAGATCGTTTTAAATTGTCCATTTCAAATCAAACATTCATTCTTGTAAATATTGCAAATCTCATTCGCAAAATTGCAAGAAAAATCTTCTCTATCAAGAATAAAAATAAAAATAATGTTTTAATGAAATCTTGGCATAAATAAAAACATCTCTCTAAAAATATAGCTTAAAATTGTTTTGCAAAATCAAATAAATGTTTCCCATAGCTTTGGATTCAACACTGGAATCATTCCCGAGCCTTAACTGGGTCTCACCCATCCTTAGCCTATTACTATTTGTCATCATCTGCAACTCATTGCAAATGTGAGATCTACATCTGGTATCCAATACCCAAAAAATAGTATTAAGTGAAACATTTATTTCATTATAAAATATATCCTTAGCAGTTCGTAACTACTCGATATATATATTCTTTGCAGTTGCGCTTCCAGTAACCGGGTTTCTTGCAGTGATGGCAAACTTATTTAGACTTGTCCAGTTTTGCATGTAACATTTGGCCTTGAGATCATGGTCCAACCATTTCTCTAGTTCGGCCAATCTTTCCGAAGTTACATTAGCCGGGGCTGTTTTCGGAGGAGCTTTTTCTAGCACATAGAAAATCTTCTCCGAACTCATGACAATCTTAACTTACGAAACCAATCCGTATAGTTTGCGCCAGACATTTTGTTTTGTTCGAGAATAGAGAATAGTGGATTGCGCGAATTCATCATAATGAAATACTGAGTTGAAACAGACAATTATCAGTGATTGTTTAATTAATTTACTAAGACATAAAATATGGCGAGTTTTATTTTATGAATTTCACTCCCACTATTTTAAAGATTTCACTACCCTCTAGTGAAAACGAGAAACTGGTTTCCTTAGTGGAAACATGGAGTCCAATTGACAAATCATAGTCCCGAATAATATCAGCCAACCATAATTTTCAAAAAGTAGAGCCCAATTGCTTCCAAAGCAACCCCCATGCTTTTACCTCATGTCCAATAAGGGCCCAATAATATGACGCCGTTTATTGTGACATGTCAAGATGACCCATCAATATTAAGTTGTGATGGACGATCGCCATGTGGATCCCCAATAATATGAGCCAATCCCATGGGAGTTCCATCCAACTTACAACATGTGTCGATCCAATGTACAGCTTTCCGACGAACGGCCCCCCCCAATAATATGAGCCGGACCGTGCCTGCGGGTAGCATCTCATACGTTGATCCTTGATGGAAGCTAGAAATATTTAAACAATATTTAAATTCCCTTTTGTTTATCTTGATATCAATTTTAAATCATATTTAAAATGAGGGATTTTTAATTTTGAAAAATTGTCTCATCTTATCATATTTGTATGCTCGGGATTCATGCAATTTAGTCTAAACATGCATACAAAAATAATATCATATATTATATTTAGGATGATCGACCCCAAAACTAATCGACCCGTGGTTACCAATCACGAGTCTAAGTCCAATCCTAGGTGATATGCAAGTATGCAATGCAATCCTATTACATTGAGCTTCCAATTTACATTTTTTTGGTCTTTATTGTCTTCTGGGCCTACCTTTGTCTTCAAATCTTTATCTCCCAATAAGTCTAATAAATTTACAATAAATTTCGATGACAAGTAGGGGATACATATTTAAGGGTGAGAACGAGCCATAAACCAGGCCCACTTTTTTATTACAAATGACAAATCAAATTGGGCCATAAACCAAGACCATTAATAAAACCCAACAACAATAACAAAAACCAAATGTAAATTTCCTAACATACACCTACAAAATTGGTCATGGCAATCGATCATCCTTTATCCAATATTTAATTCAATAATTAAATCATTGGATAACATGCAATGACAACATAATTAAAAGATAAAATCAAAATTTTTTTTAATATATATATAAGATCATATCTTATCATCAATTGTACCAAAATAATTAATTTTATAAAATTTAATTTAACGGATAAAATTTATAAATTTTCCAAAATTCAAATTTATCCAAAAATCAATTTTAAAAATTTTGGACTCAAACAATTTGACCCGATGCTACGTGGACCAATCAAAAACAATTTTCGATCGGACCAAAAACTAAAATTTCAAAAAATTAAAATTCTAATTAAAAAATCAAATTTTAATTTTTCGGGCTGCCCGGGACGTTCCCGGGCAGCCCCGCCCCCACGTGGGGCATGGGCTAGGGCAGTGATGGGCTCCCTGTGCTTGGGCAGCGCCCAGCGCCACCCTGGGCAGCGATGGGCTCGCTGCCCTGGGCAGCAGCGAGGCTCGATGCCCCGGTTTGACCATCAAATTTAATTTTAAAAATTTTTGTTTTCGTTTCTAAAACCCGAAGCTAAAAAATTTTGTACAATCGATTAATTTAATCGTTTGATCTGAGAGCAACCTGTCTTTGACGCCATTGTTGGAACACGTTTTCAGATCATAGATCTGATACACGGTGCAGCGGAAGTTTAAATTTTTTTTTTATATGAAACGATTCCATATCATGGGTATCAAATCCTAACGATTAAATTATGCAAGTAAAATAATAATAACAATTAATATTTTACCTCTTCAAGCTATGACTTGATTATGGACTCCAACAGATTAAATCTGCTCTTGTTTTAAATCCCAGGAACAGATGATTTGCTTGATCAATCTCCGTAATTAGGTTCACGAACAGAAAACTAAAACCCTCTGATTGATTACACTAGAAATTAATCAGATGTTTATCGAAGAGATTAAACAGATTTGATCTATCAATTCAGAATGTAATTTTTCATAAAAATCCCAGACTGAATTCTCTCAAAAAAGGAGACAGGATTTTCGAAAAATCCTTATTTTATTTTGTGTAATTTTCGAAAATACAACTTAGAATAAAACATTAGATTTTTGAAAATTGCACCTTATATTTATAGATAATTTCTAGACTGAATTAAGTTATATGTCTATTAGGACACTAACTCCTTAGGGCCCATGATCCATAACTTAAGCCCAACAAGCCAAGCCTGTTATCATAGAAATTAATATAAAATTTATCATGACTCCGATTGATAAACTGATTTCACCAATGTGCACAGAAACCATTTCTGCACCTTTTAAAGTCAAGATAATTTTTCTGAATCTGAATTCAGTGATTTCCAAAAATGCCCATCCCTATGTCATTTTAGGATATTCCACTCCCTTTAGTTAAGAAGTCCAACTTCTCTTTCATTAAATTTAACTCTTTAAATTTAACTATCTCAACGGGGATTAGTAATCCATTACTTGTGTGACCCTCAATGGTTCAGGGATACAGCTAGCCGTGGGCTCACAACTCCTTGTGACTCGGAACAACAATTTCCGACTTACCCATCTAATCATGGTAAGAGCGCCTAACAACATCGCCCCATGATTCCCTAGGTATCATTGATAGTGCCTGCAATGTAAGAGTAGGTGCCCAGTGAGCCAACTGTGTGGCTATGGGCTTTGATGACTCTTTGTATAAACAATCTTTTGTTTAATATTATTTACACTTTTATTAATGGCAATGACTTTATATTACTTCATATTGTTATATTGTGATATACTATTGTTGTTTTGATAAAGACCTTGAATATACTATAGTGTATGTAAGATGTGGTAGAACATGGGGATGTCTATCATGAAATACATCTTATAGTCACTGTATATTCTAAAACCGTTCCTAGTCGATTGAGCCGTCCGATAATAAGGATAAGGATCGCTCGAGTTTGAGACTAGCATTTGCGATGCGGAGTACCACGTTTCATTGGTAGGGAACATGGAGATGTTCGAAGCATGCAAATGGATATTCATAGGATGAATAATCGAACTACCCTATCCGGACTTTCCAAGTGGTTATCACTTATCGAGTGGATTAAGTCCGCGGTTTTGGTTGTACACCATTAGTCCTTACGACTTGAAACATCATGGAGACTCTATATGCTAGTGCTGTGCTTTGACTCGTTTACCGACTCTATGGGGGTCATCAGGTGTCGAGATTGGGTACAGTTACGACACATATAGGAGTCAATGCATTGTTGTCAAGGATTCACCACATACTTGCGAGTGTGGATATCCTATGCGATCTGAGGAGATATTAGTGTGACAAATCTCTGGCCAGAGTACTTGATGTGATTTAAGAAATGGTTTCTTAGTAGCACATGCGATGTCACTAATTTGATCTTCAAGATGTATTGCATAGTTATCGAATCTTGAGCGACTCTCGATATACCAATGGTTGTTGATTCGATCGGGATATTTGGATGAAGGGACCGTACTGTACGCTAACCAAAATCTACTGGTTCTTGTAGGCACTATCAGTGATACCTAGGGAATCATGGGGCGATGTTGCTAGGCGCTTTACCTTGATTCGTTGGGCAAGTCGGAAAGTGTTGTTCCAAGTCACAAGGAGTTGTGAGCCCACGGCTAGCTGTATCCCTAAACCATTGAGGGTCACACAGTGTAATGGAGTTTTAATCCCCGTTGAGATAGTTAAATTTAAAGAGTTAAATTTAATGAACAAAGAAGTTGGACTTCTTAAATAAGAGTAAGGGAGTAGGATTTCCTAAAATGACATAGGGATGGACATTTTTGGAAACCACTGAATTCGGATTCAGGAAAATTTATTTTGACTTTAAAATGTGCAGAAATGGTTTCTGTGCACATTGGTGAAATTGGTTCATCAATCGGAGTCACGATGAATTTTATATTAATTTCTGAACGTGCGGGCTTTGCTTGTCGGGCCCTAACTTATGATTAATGGGCCCTAAGGTGTTAGTGGCCTGCATTATAAATAAGTTATTGCAGTACAGAAATTAGACACAACAGGTCATAATTTTTGAGACAGGATTTTCGAAACCCTAGCCTCCTCTCAAAAGAAATCGGCCGAACCCTCCCCCTCTGTCTGAGAAATTCCGGTCTGTGATTTTTAATTGCAGTCAGGAATAACGAATCAGATTCGTTTAATCTCTTCGCAGAAAACTTCTGATAGATTTTCTAGTGCAATCTATCAGAGGGATTTAAACCCCATTCGTGGACCTGATTGAAGGAGTTCATCAGTTCCTGGGAGATACAAGAAGCGCAGAGAAATCTGTGTGGTGTCCATTAATCTCGCTTCGAGATTGAAGGTAAAATTTAATTAATTGTTATTTGAATTTTACACACACAATAATTTAATCGTTGAATGGTTGATACCCACACCATGGAATTGTTCCATGATAAAAATTTTTAAACTTCCGCTGCACCGGGTATCAATCGTGATTGATCTGAGAGCCCTGTTTTCCAACAGTGGTATCAGAGCCAGGTTGCTCAGATCAAACGATTGAATTAATCAATTGTACAAAATTTTTGAGTCTCGGTTTTTTGAAACAAAATAAATATTTTTAAATAAATTTTTTTTTTTTCGGGGCAAAACCCGGGCATCGATTGGATCGCTGCCCGGAGGGGGCGGCGATGGTCGCTGCCCCCGGGGGAGGCGCACGGCGCCGCCCAGGGCGGCGACCGTCGCCGCCCAAAGGGGGCGCACGGCGCCGCCCAGGGCAGCGCTCGGCGCCGCCAGGGCAGCAATTGTTGCTGCCCTAAGGGGGCAGCCGGGCTGCCCCCGGCCCGCGCCCCGGGTGCGGGCCGGCCCGGGAGTGTACCGGGCGGCCCGCGGGAAAAATTAAATTTTATTTAAAATTAATTTTAATGTGTTAAAATTTTATTTTTGGTCCGGTCAAAAATTGTTTTTGATTGGTTCACGAGATTTCGGATCGAATTGTTCGAGTCCGTAAATTTTAAAACTGATTTTTGGATAAATTTGAATTTTTGGAAAATTTTAATATTTTATCCTTAAATTGAATTTTGAAATCAATTATTTTTGGTACAATTGATGATAAGATATGATCTTATGATATATTAAGTAAAATATGATTTTATCTTAAAATTGGATTTTATAGATAAAATATGATTTTATTTGATATAGAGATAAAATATGATTTTATGTGTAAAATATGATTTTATATATAAAATATGATTTTATCTTGTTTAAATTTGAATTGCCACTGCATGTTATCCAATAAATTAATTTTGAATTAAATGTTATTGGATAAGGATGATCGATTGCCATGACCAATTTTGTAGGTGTATGTTAGGAATTTACATTTTGTTTTTATTGTTGTTGGTTTTATTAATGGGCCTGGTTTATGGCCCGATATGAATGTCATATGTAATAAAAGTGGGCTTGGTTTATAGCCCATTCCCACCCCTAAAAATGTATCCCTACTTGTCATTTATTGTAAATACATTAGATTTAGTGGGAGATCAAGATTTGAAGACGGTGGGCCCAGCAGACAATAAAGACTGAAGAAATGTAAATTGGAAGCACATGTAATAGGATTGCATTGCATACTGCATATTACCTAGGATTGGACTAAGACCCGTGATTGGCAACCACGGGTCAATTAGAAATGGAATCGATCATCCTATATAATATTTGATATTATGATTGTATGCATGTTTAGACATAATTGCGTGAATCCGGCAAGCATGCAATAAATTGAATATGATGAGACAAATAATTTTATAATTAAAAATCCCTCATTTTAAATATGATTTAAAATTGATATCAAGATAAATAAAGGAAATTTAAATTTGTTTAAATGTTCCTACCTTCCATCAACGGTCAATGTATGTGATGCTACCCGCGGATACGGTCCGGCTCATATTATTGGGGGGGCCCGTCCGTCGGAAAGCTGTACATTGGATCGACAAATGTTGTAAGTTGGGTGGAACTCCCATGGGATCGGCTCATATTATTGGGGGATCCACATGGCGACCGTCCATCACAACTTAATATTGATGGGTCATCTTGACATGTCACTTTAAACGGCGTCATATTATTGGGCCCTTATTGGACATGAGGTAAATACATGGGGGTTGCTTAGGAAGCAATTGGGCTCTACCTTTTGAGAATTATGGTTGGCTGATATTATTCGGGACCATAAGTTTGTCAATTGGACTCCATGTTCTCACTAAGGAAAAAGTTTCCCGTTTTCACTAGAGGGTGGTGAAATCGTTAAAATAGTGGGAGTGAGATTCATAAAATAAAATTCGCCAATTTTATGTCTTAGTAAATTATTTAAACAATCATCGATAATTGTCTGTTTTATCTCAGTAATCCACATGTTTCTGTTCTCCAACAAAACAAACTTATTGACGCAAACAATACAGAATGATTCCATAAGTTAAGATTGTCCTAAGTTCGGAAAAAGATTTTCTAAGTGTTAGAAAAGGCTTCTCCGAAAACAGCCCCGGCTGATGTAACTGCCGAAAGGTTGGCCGAATTAGAGAAATGGTTGGACCATGATCTCAAGGCCAAATGTTACATGCAAAATTGGACAAGTCTAAACAAGTTTGCCATCACTGCAAGAAACCCGGTAATTGGAAACGTAACTGCAAGGAATACCCCAAGCAGTTGCGAACTGCAAAGGGTATGTTTTACATTGAAATAAATGTTTTTCTTAATACTACTTCTTGGGTATTGGATACCAGATGTAGATCTCATATTTGCAATGAGTTGCAAATGATAACAAGAAGTAATAGGATAAGGATGGGTGAGACCCAGTCAAGGCTCGGGAATGGTTCCAGAGTTAAATCCATAGCTATGGGAAATATTTATTTTTGCAGAACGGTTTTAAGTTACTTTTGATAGATGTTTTATTTGTTCCAGATTTAATTAAAACATTATTTCTGTTTCTATGCTAGATAGAGATGGTTATTCTTGCAATTTTGTGAATGAGATTTGCAATATTTACAAGAATGAATGTTTATTTGGAAATGGACAATTTGAAAACGATCTATACAACTTAAAACTAAAAGACGTTCCAATGAATTATGTTGATAAACCGGCTACAACAAACAAAAGGAAAAACGATAGTCAAAACCCGGCAAACCTATGGCACGCTAGGCTAGGTCATATTTTCTCAAGAAGGATGAACAAGCTAGTGGGAGAGGGCATGTTTGATATGTCTGATATTAACTCTCTACCTACTTGTGAATCTTGTCTAAAAGGAAAAATGACTAAATCTCCTTTTAAGGGGAAACTGAGCGTAGACAAAATCTGTTGGATTTGATCCATATAGATGTTTGTGGTCCATTTAGAGTAGAGACTCAACATGGCCACACCTACGTCATTACCTTTACTGATGATTATTCAAGGTATGGGTATTTATATTTGATGAAATATAAGTCTGAAGCATTTGAAAAGTTCAAAGAATTCAAGGCTGAAGTAGAAAACAAGCTAGGTAAAAGTATTAAAGCACTTCGATCGGATCGAGGTGGAGAATACTTGAGTACCGAGTTTTTGGACTATCTGAAAGAGAATGGGATTCTCTCTCAGTGGACTCCTCCTATGACACCACAGCTTAATGGTGTATCGGAGCGTCGTAATCGAACTTTGTTGGACATGGTTCGATCTATGATGAGCTTCACTGAGCTTCCACCTTCGTTTTGGGGCTATGCGCTTGAAACGGCGGTATTGTTGTTGAACAACGTCCACACTAAAGCAGTGGACAAAACACCATACGAGTTATGGAATGGCAAAGCTCCTAAGTATTCGTACTTGAGGATTTGGGGATGTCCTGCTTACGTGAAGCGGACAGTGGGAGATAAGTTGGATAGTCGATCCAGCTTATGTTATTTTGTAGGGTATCCGAAGAATTCAATCGGATATTATTTCTATTATCCTGCTGAAACAAAGGTGTTTGTTTCTAGGAATGCCACCTTCTTGGAGAAGGAGTTCTTATTGGATAAGAAAGGCGAGATGATGGAACTCGAAGAAGTTCGAGAAGAACCCGAAATACAAAATAACGATCCTACACCTCAGGAACCATTGCTGGACACGCCTGCACCTAGAAGATCCGAAAGGACTTCTAGACTCTCCAGTTCGATATGGTCTTCTTCTTGAAGGGGATCAAGATGAACCCGACATTGGATGTGATCCAAGAAACTTCAAGGAAGCAATTTCTGATGCGGATTCGAATTTATGGCTTGAAGCTATGCAGTCAGAATTGGATTCGATGCATACAAACCAAGTTTGGTCTTTAGTAGATCCTCCCGATGGAATTGTTCCGATAGGGTGCAAATGGATCTACAAAAGAAAGCTTGGGCCTGATGGTAAGGTATTGACCTACAAGGCGCGATTGGTGGCTAAAGGTTATACTCAAAGGCAAGGAGTTGACTATGACGAAACCTTTTCACCAGTTGCAATGTTCAAGTCCATAAGAATCCTAATTGCCATAGCTGCATGGTATGACTATGAGATATGGCAAATGGATGTGAAGACTGCTTTTCTTAATGGAGACATTAAGGAGGAAATCTATATGAAGCAGCCTGAGGGGTACACATCCATGGGAAGCGAGCATAAGGTATGCAAGCTTCAGAGATCAATTTATGGTCTAAAACAAGCATCAAGAAGTTGGAACCAGAAATTTGATGAAACAATAAAAGATTTTGGTTTCATCAAGAACCCGGAGGAACCTTGCGTGTACAAGAAAGTAGTTAAGGATGCGGTGACATTCTTAGTACTTTATGTTGATGACATCCTACTCATTGGGAATGATGTAGGGATGTTGCAGTCAAAAAAGATATGGTTATCAGGTAGATTTTCGATGAAGGATTTGGGAGAGGCATCCTACATTCTTGGGATACAGATCTATAGAGATAGGTCTAAGAGAATGATAGGACTCACTCAATCAACCTACATCGATACCATATTGAAACGGTTTTCAATGGATGGGTCCAAAAGAGGACATCTACCCATGTGTCATGGAGTTTCTCTATCCAAGTCTATGTGTCCCAAGACTGATGCAGAGATAGAGAATATGACACATGTACCATATGCGTCAGCTATAGGTAGTATCATGTATGGGATGATATCTACCAGACCGGATGTAGCATTTGCTCTGAGTGTCACGAGCAGATATCAGTCTAATCCTGGTCAAATGCATTGGAAAGCCGTGAAGGACATTCTTAAGTACTTGCGAAGGACTAAGAATATGTTCATGGTACATGGAGGACGAGATCTCAAATTAGAAGGCTATACCGACTCTAGCTTCCAAAGTGATGTGGATGACTCGAAGTCAACCTCTGGATTTGTGTTCATGCTCAATGGCGGTGCTGTCTCTTGGAAGAGTTCCAAGCAGGACACCACAGCGGATTCCACCACTGAGGCTGAATACATTGCAGCATCAGCTGCTGCTAAAGAGGCCGTTTGGATGAGGAAGTTCGTCCAAGAGTTGGGCGTTATTCCTGAATTTGTAGGTCCAGTCCCGGTGTACTGTGACAACACGGGTGCCGTTGCTCAAGCAAAGGAACCAAGGTCTCATCAAAGATCCAAACACGTACTGAGGAAATACCACATAATCCGGGAGATTGTGGAAAGAGGATACATCATTGTCGAACGAGTGGCCTCTGCAGACAATATCGCTGATCCGCTTACTAAGCCCTTGCCAGGACCATTGTTTGACAAACATCGCGAAGCAATGGGTCTACGTAGTATGACTAGTTGGCTATAGGGCAAGTGGGAGATTGTAAGAGTAGGTGCCCAGTGAGCCAACTGTGTGGCTATGGGCTTTGATGACTCTTTGTATAAACAATCTTTTGTTTAATATTATTTACACTTTTATTAATGGCAATGACTTTATTACTTCATATTGTTATATTGTGATATACTATTGTTGTTTTGATAAAGACCTTGAATATACTATAGTGTATGTAAGATGTGGTAGAACATGGGGATGTCTATCATGAAATACATCTTATAGTCACTGTATATTCTAAAACCGTTCCTAGTCGATTGAGCCGTCCGATAATAAGGATAAGGATCGCTCGAGTTTGAGACTAGCATTTGCGATGCGGAGTACCACGTTTCATTGGTAGGAAACATGGAGATGTTCGAAGCATGCAAATGGATATTCATAGGATGAATAATCGAACTACCCTATCCGGACTTTCCAAGTGGTTATCACTTATCGAGTGGATTAAGTCCGCGGTTTTGGTTGTACACCATTAGTCCTTACGACTTGAAACATCATGGAGACTCTATATGCTAGTGCTGTGCTTTGACTCGTTTACCGACTCTATGGGGGTCATCAGGTGTCGAGATTGGGTACAGTTACGACACATAGGAGTCAATGCATTGTTGTCAAGGATTCACCACATACTTGCGAGTGTGGATATCCTATGCGATCTGAGGAGATATTAGTGTGACAAATCTCTGGCCAGAGTACTTGATGTGATTTAAGAAATGGTTTCTTAGTAGCACATGCGATGTCACTAATTTGATCTTCAAGATGTATTGCATAGTTATCGAATCTTGAGCGACTCTCGATATACCAATGGTTGTTGATTCGATCGGAATATTTGGATGAAGGGACCGTACTGTACGCTAACCAAAATCTACTGGTTCTTGTAGGCACTATCAGTGATACCTAGGGAATCATGGGGCGATGTTGCTAGGCGCTTTACCTTGATTCGTTGGGCAAGTCGGAAAGTGTTGTTCCAAGTCACAAGGAGTTGTGAGCCCACGGCTAGCTGTATCCCTGAACCATTGAGGGTCACACAGTGTAATGGAGTTTTAATCCCCGTTGAGATAGTTAAATTTAAAGAGTTAAATTTAATGAACAAAGAAGTTGGACTTTTAAATAAGAGTAAGGGAGTAGGATTTCCTAAAATGACATAGGGATGGACATTTTTGGAAACCACTGAATTCGGATTCAGGAAAATTTATTTTGACTTTAAAATGTGCAGAAATGGTTTCTGTGCACATTGGTGAAATTGGTTCATCAATCGGAGTCACGATGAATTTTATATTAATTTCTGAACGTGCGGGCTTTGCTTGTCGGGCCCTAACTTATGATTAATGGGCCCTAAGGTGTTAGTGGCCTGCATTATAAATAAGTTATTGCAGTACAGAAATTAGACACAACAGGTCATAATTTTTGAGACAGGATTTTCGAAACCCTAGCCTCCTCTCAAAAGAAATCGGCCGAACCCTCCCCCTCTGTCTGAGAAATTCCGGTCTGTGATTTTTAATTGCAGTCAGGAATAACGAATCAGATTCGTTTAATCTCTTCGCAGAAAACTTCTGATAGATTTTATAGTGCAATCTATCAGAGGGATTTAAACCCCATTCGTGGACCTGATTGAAGGAGTTCATCAGTTCCTGGGAGATACAAGAAGCGCAGAGAAATCTGTGTGGTGTCCATTAATCTCGCTTCGAGATTGAAGGTAAAATTTAATTAATTGTTATTTGAATTTTACACACACAATAATTTAATCGTTGAATGGTTGATACCCACACCATGGAATTGTTCCATGATAAAAATTTTTAAACTTTCGCTGCACCGGGTATCAATCGTGATTGATCTGAGAGCCCTGTTTTCCAACATGCAAGAACCAGTAGGTTTTGGTTAGCGTACATACGGTCCCTTCATCCATATATCCCGATCGAATCAACAACCATTGGTACATCGAGAGTCGTTCGAGATTCGATAACTATGCAATGCATCTTGAAGATCAAATAGTGACATCGCATGTGCTACTAGGAAACCAAGTAACCTACATCACATCGAGTACTCTGGCCAGAGATTTGTCACACTAATATCTCCTCAGATTGCATAGGATATCCACACTCGCAAGCGTGTGGTGAATCCTTGACAACAAAGCATCGACTCCTATATGTGTCGTAACTGTACCCAATCCCGACACCTGATGACCCTCATAGAGTCGATAAACGAGTCAAAGTATAGTACTAGCATATATAGTCTCCATGATGTTTCAAGTAGTAAGGACTAATGGTGTACAACCAAAACCGCGAACTTATCCACTCAAATAATAATAACCACTTGGAAAGTTCGAATATGGTAGTTCGATCATTCATCATATGAATATCCATTTGCATGCTTTGAACATCTCTATGTTCTATACCAATGAAACGTGGTACTTGGCATCGCAAATGCTAGTCTCAATCTCGAGCGTTTCTTATCCTTATTTGCGGACGGCTCAATTGACTAGGAACTGTTTAGAATATACAGTGACTATAAGATGTGTTTCATGATAGTGATCTCTCTTTATTCACTATCTCATCTTACTTACAATATAGTATATTCAAGGTCTTTATCAAAACAATAATAGTATATCACAATATAACATTATGAAGAAAGATAAAGAAAATGTCATTAATGAATGTAAATTATATTAAACAAAGATTGTTTACAATAAGAGACTCTTAAAGCCCTTAGCCACAACTTGGCTAGCGGGGCATCAACTCTTTCATTAGACTGCAATGGAACGAGTAACTCGAATCCGACTTGATTCGAGTGTTCTGAAAAATTCACATACTTGCATGTTAATTGAATTACTTGATTTTTTTGAATGAGTTATGATTTTCATTTCATTCATCTTGAGTCAAAATCATTGATTTCAGTGGGCAGGACGGCCCTTTTATGTTAGACGTTTTGGGGGCTTAAAGCGAGTGGCCTAGGTGTAGAAGTTCGCCTAGTGTCAGCATAATAATTTTAGTCGCACCAAAGTTTAGAGGATGGAGATACGTAGCACCACCTCGATCGGGAGAGTCGGTGAGTTGTTTACGTGATCTCATCCTCGGGATCCCAAAAGCAAAGTAGCAATTTCTTGATTATCCGAACTTGATAATCCCAAAGTTTTAAAGACATGCATTTCATTTTGTTTTCTCTTGGAATTGCATGGTTGATATTTGAATATCTGGAAGTTGATGTATTTCGTTTTAAGATGTTTATCTGATATAGCATGCTAGTCTCTTTTACTGGGAATATTATTCTCACCGGATTATCTAGCTGTTGTCTTGTCTTTGTATGTGTTCTTGGCAACATGTGGGGCAGGATCAAGTCAGAGGAGGCTTGGTTAGCTTCGGGATCAAGGGATAGAAGTGAGACTCGGTTTAGAAGTCGAATCAGCATGTCAATCTAGTTTATATATTTTGAAGCACGTTTAGAACTCGAACTTGATTGAATGTTGTCGTTGCATGTAATTCGAACTTGTTATGTTTTGTGTTCGGATTTTAATAACTAGAACCGATGCACGTTCTATCCTTTGGAGCAGTTTGATAAACTCTAGAACTTCATGTATTATTTAGAGAGATTGAGTTTGTAATGCATGATTATGTTTTGATGAAATTTGGGAGTTGTATTGCTTGTTTCCGGTTTTGTTATTGTTCATTTTTTTCTGGCGTAGCAGAGCACGGACCCCGTGGCCCTTTTGTGTAAGGGTTCGTGCCCTCTCGATTTTTCAGAACCCTTGATTTTTTTTGTGCATGCACGGACCCCTTGCCCTTTCTGTGTAAGGGTCCGTGTAGTTGGATAGAAACACCAGTTTTTAGTGCATTGATTAGGCATGGACCCGGACACGGATGTGTGCATGGGGTCCGTGTGTGCTTTGATTTAATGCACGGACTCGTGCACGGATGTGTGCACGGGGTCCGTGCATGTGTTGTAAAAAAAAAAATTCTCCTTTCCTTTCCTTTTTATCTTGGATCTTGTTTGCTTATTTATTGTTTATTCCGAGAGTAGATGATTAGAACCAAGGTCTCACATTAAGTGGTATCAGAGCGATAAGATCTGTGACTGAATTTAGAAGTGAGCGGCGTAGATCGAGTCCGCGTGAATTGATTTCTTGCATTTGTTTGAATTATTGTTGTTTAATTAATTCAATGCGATCATGCTTTATTATTGAGAATTATTTGAATTACATGACTATGTGATTTAAATTTATAAAGCATGATCTACTTGAGATATAAATGTTTTTGTTTATCGATTGGTATCCGATTTTCTGAGAGATTGAAAGGGCACCGATTGGTAGCAATTCAGATATATCGTGTCCTAACCTTTGATTATCAGATGGGTCCTCATCGAGTTATTAACAGAAACCCATCGCCAGTTACTCTACCAAATGAGCAAGCTAGTACTGAAACTTTTCAGATGGATGCTACAGCGACGCCTATGGAAACCTTGCTAAAGAGGTTTCAGTTGTTTAACCCGCCTTTGTTGCTGGGTATAGAGAATCCTGTTGACTGTGAGAGCTGGTTGGACGACATTGATCAGTTGTTCGATTCCCTAGATTACTCGAACGACCGCCGAACCAGGTTAGTCATTCATCAGCTTCGTGGTGTTGCTAAGAACTGGTGGATCACGACAAATATATCCATGGAGAACCGAGGTACAGTTGTTAATTGGACTTTTTTCAAATCTGAATTTTATAAGCGATTTTTCCTTGTTTCGTGCCAAAAGGACAAGGGAGCAGAGTTTGCCAATATGAGGCAAGGGAACTTGAACATTGAATAGTATGTTGCTAAATTCGATAGTCTGTGGCATTTTGCACCGCATATCACTGACAATGAAAAAGCCAAAGCTGATCAGTTCATTAATGGTCTGAACCTTGATATCTTCACGTTGGTAAACACTGCTAGGCCTGATAATTTTGCGGATGCTATGAATTATGCAAAAGGAGCTGAAGCAGGTTTGTGGAGACAGAGAGGAAGTCAGTTTGTGCATCAACAATAGCAGGGACAGTTCCAGGCACAACCTTCAATACCAGAACCAACCGTCCCAGTACCAAAATCAATATTTTCAGTTTCAGAATCAACCACCTAGTTCTGAGGGTGGAAGCAGTGGAGGTAATAAGAAGGATTACTATCTTTCAAAGGGAAAGCAGTTTAAGAAGCACGAAACCAGTTCTTCGAGCTCTAGTGGCTCGAGGCAGTATGGATCGGGACAGAGTTCGGGTCAGTCAGGCATGTCTTGTGCCAATTGCGAAGGTCGTCACTCCAGTGATCAGTGTAGAGGTATTTTTGGAAGCTGATATATCTGTAACCAGGCGGGGCATTTTTCCAAAGCATGTCCTCAGCGTGTCCTTGAGCAAGCACAAAGTGGAAGTTCTTCAAGACAGTCAGCTCAACCTCAGAGGCAAGCATTTACTATCCACTCTTTCCAACCTCAGCAGCAGAATAGACAGGAAGGTAATTAGTATGCGAACCAGCCTCCCAGACAGCAGGCACGAGATTTTGCTCTGACTGAGGATCCGCAGGCTCAGGCTAAGGCTGCACCCGATAATGACATGACAGGTAAACGTTCGATTTTGGTTTTCCTACTCTTATTGACTGTTAGATGCTGGTGAGTCTCTTGCCTTCTTATTGAAGATTCTCTTTAATGTTTATCGTGCCTATAAACTTTGGTTGAGTCGTTCGAACACTCCTGTAGTGTTGTTAAATTTCTATTAACCGGATCTTTCAGAAGAATTAGTTTGGACTAGGAATTCTTATCGATGATTTTTTATGTTCCAATGGGGTAACATCTGATGCAGTGCGACTGCGGTTATTCTCATTCTCTCTACAAGTACAAGCTGTTGAGTGGCTAGATGATTTGCCTACTGGATCAATTACTACATGGGATCAACTTGTTCAGACCTTTCTGAATAAGTATTTTCCCCCTACAAAGATGGCTAAACTGTTCTCCGATATCATCTTATTCAGGTAGAAAGAAGCTGAATCTTTACATGCTGCTTGGAATCGATTCAAAAAGATGTTGAGGATGTGTCCTCAACATAATCTTACTCAGAGCCAGTAGACTCAGACTTTCTACAATGGGGCTGATCAATCTGTTCGATCTATGTTGGATGCCGCTGCAAATGGAAGCCTATTCAGGAAAACACCGGCAAAGGCATGGGAAATAATTGGAAATATGGCTGAAAGCAACATTGGATGGCCAGATGCTAAAAAGGAGAAAAAGGCTGGAGTATTAGAAGTCGATGCACTAACAACACTGAATGCCAAGATCGATACTCTTACTCATCAGATGGCAGTTATGTAGACATCTTCAGCCAACCAAGTGCAAGTCCAACAGCCTGACGAAAAACAAGTATTTGAAGTTGATGCTGCAAATTTTATGGGGAATCAAGGGAGACAACAGTACAATCCCTACAGCAATACTTACAATCCTTGCTGAAAGAACCATCCAAACTTCTCTTGGAAAGCTGCAGATCCTACAGCTAATACATCGAAACCAGTCGAGAAGAAGCCCTCCTTTGAAGAAATCATGATGAAATATGTAGCTGGTACTGAGACCCGTCTACAAAATCAGGCGACAATGTTGCAGAAGTTAGAAACACAGATGAGTCAGATAGCAACACAGCTGTCTACTAGGCCAGCAGGATCGTTGCCTAGTAATAATGAGAGGAATCCCAAGGATGTCAATGCTATTCTGGCGGTGACTAGATTGCAAGCAGATACTGTGGAGAAAAATATTGAGGATGAGGAAGAAAGCGAGCTAAGCAAGGAGAAAGGGCTGGAGGAAGTGCCAAACCAGTTAGACTCGACGCCTACGGGCAAGAAAGGTAAGTCCTCTCACCCAATTATTAATGAGAATATTGATTTGAGTAAACTGCCCTTCCCCCAAAGAGCAAAGCAACTGCAATTGGATAATCAATTTGCAAAATTCTTAGAGATTTTAAAAAAGCTTCATATTAATATTCCCTTTGCAGACGCTTTGGCTCAAATGCCCAGTTATGCAAAATTTTTAAAAGAGATTTTGTCTAACAAAAGAAAACTTGTGGATTTTAAAACTGTGAAGTTGTCGGAGGAATGTTCTGCTATTTTACAAAATAAACTCCCTCCGAAACTCAAGGATCCCGGTAGCTTTTCAATTCCATGCACTATTGGAAAATCATTTTTTAACAAGGCTTTATGTGATTTAGGTGCAAGTATTAATCTTATGACTTATTCATGTTTTGAAAAGCTAGGAATTGGTGAAGTTAAGCCAACTACTATCTCCCTGCAATTAGCTGACAGATCTATAAAATATCCAAGGGGGATTATAGAAGATGTGTTAGTTAAGGTTGATAATTTTATATTTTCAGTGGACTTTGTTGTGCTTGATATGGAAGAGGATCGTGAGATCCCTCTTATTTTGGGTAGACCGTTCTTAGCCACTGGAAAAGAATTAATTGATGTGCATAAGGGAGAGTTGATGTTGCATATGAATGATGAGAAAGTTATATTTAATGTTTTTCAGGGCATTAGATATCCTGCAGACGATTCTGATTGTTTTAAAATTGATATTACTGATGATTTGGTTGAGTATTCTCTACAAGAACAGTTATCTGTGGATCCATTAGAAATATGTTTGACAGGTGCAACTGAGGAAGTTCATGAAGTAGCACGGTATTTGGATTGGAGTTTGCCCTTCGACAGACTCATCAATACCAAGATGGGGGAGCTTAACCATACTCCAAAACCACTGAAGCCATCCATGGAGGAGCCCCCCACTCTTGAACTTAGACCACTCCCTTCTGATTTGAAATATTTGTATTTATTAAAGAATGATAAACTGCCAGTAATTTGTTCATCTTCTTTAACAGGTTGTGAGGAGGAAAAACTGTTGCGGGTGATTCGAGAACACATAAGAGCCATCGGATGGAGCTTGGCCGATATCAAGGGGATTAGTCCAACCATGTGCATGCACAAAATATTGATGGAAGTGGAGCACAAGACATCTACTCAACCACAGAGGCGACTCAACCCGGCAATGCAAGAGGTAGTGAAAAAGGAGGTAATCAAGTTCCTTGATGCAAGTATTATCTATCCTATTTCTGATAGTGAATGGGTGAGTCCAATTCAAGTATTGCCTAAAAAGGGAGGGATGACTGTAATCGAAAATGCAAATAATGAATTAATTCCTACTAGAACTGTTACGGGGTGGAGAGTTTGTATTGATTATAGGAAATTGAATGATGCCACCCATAAGGATCACTTCCCCCTCCCCTTTATTGATCAGATGGTTGAGAGACTTGCAGGGCATGCGTTTTATTGTTTTTTGGATGGTTATTCTGGATATATGCAAATTCCTATAGCACCTGAGGACCAACATAAAACAACTTTTACTTGTCATTATGGTACTTTTGCTTATAAAAGAATGTCGTTTGGTCTTTGTAATGCCCCTGCCACTTTTCAGCGGTGTATGATGGCTATTTTTCATGATATGGTTGAAAAATTAATAGAAGTGTTTATGGATGATTTCTCTGTGGTTGGATCATCGTTTGATGCATGTTTATTTAATCTAAAAAAAGTATTGCAGAGATGTGAGGAGAGCAATCTTGTGTTAAATTGGGAAAAATGCCACTTCATGGTAAAAGGGGGCATTGTTTTAGGACACAAGGTGTCTGAGGTAGGTGTGGAAGTAGATCGAGCAAAACTTGAAGTAATTGAAAAACTTCCACCTCCCACGAATTTGAAGGGCATTAGGAGTTTTTTTGGGCATGCGGGTTTCTATAGGAGATTTATTAAAGATTTTTCTTCTATTGCTAAACCCCTTACTAATTTATTAATCAAAGAGGTGTCTTTTAATTTTTCTGCTGAGTGCTTGCAGGCCTTTAAGATTTTGAAGCAGAAATTAACAACTGCACCAGTGATAGTAGCACCTGACTAGAATCTGTCGTTTGAATTGATGTGTGATGCCAGTGACACTGCGTTGGGAGCCGTGCTTGGACAAAAGAGGGACAAAGTACTTCATGTGATTTACTACGCCAGTATCACTCTGTCAGCCGCCAAACTGAATTATGCAACTACTGAAAAAGAACTTCTCGCAGTAGTGTTTGCCCTGGATAAATTTAGGTCTTATTTGGTGGGAAGAAAAGTCATCGTTCACATGGACCATTCGGCATTGAAGTATTTGATGAGCAAAAAGGATGCTAAACCCAGGTTAATCCATTGAGTTTTATTATTGCAAGAATTTGATTTGAAAATTGTTGACAGGAAAGGCGCGGAGAATCAAGTTGCGGACCACCTTTCTTGTTTGGAAAATCAAGGAGCTGAAGCGCAAGTGATTCATGATGATTTTCCTGATGAACAGCTGTTTGAGGTATCTAATTTACCATGGTATGTAGACATCGTTAACTATCTGTCAATTAAGTTTCTTCCTTCGCATTTAACTTATCAACAGAAAAAGAAATTTTTCTTTGAGTTGAAATATTTTTTGTTGGAAGATCCTTTTCTGTTTAAGATCTATGCAGATGGTATCATTCGTAGGTGTATTCCAGCAGAAGAGGTAAGATCTATACTCTCACATTGTCACAAAGGTTCGACTGGAGGTCACTTCAGTACGGGTCGTACCGCTGCTAAAGTACTTCAGTCGGGATTTTATTGGCCTTCTTTGTTTAAGGATGCATATACCTATGTGATTGCTTGTGACTCTTGTCAAAAAGTTGGTAATATTTATAGGAGACACGAGATGCCCCTAAATAATATTCTTGTTTGTGAAGTTTTTGATGTATGGGGTATAGATTTCATGGGACCGATTCCTGTGTCTGAAGGGAACAAATATATTTTGGTTGCGGTCGATTATGTGTCTAAATGGGTTGAAGCACTTGCATGTAGGACGAATGACTCTAGGGTGGTTGTGAAATTTTTGAAAAAATTCATATTTTGTAGATATGGTACCCCTAGAGCCATAATTAGTGATGGAAGAACCCACTTTTGTAATCAGCAATTTGATACACTTTTGACAAAATATGAGGTCACTCACAAGGTGGCAACACCTTATCATCCCCAGACTAGTGGGCAAGTTAAGATTTCTAATAGGGAGTTGAAAAGAATTTTGGAAAAAACAGTGAATTCGAACAGGAAAGTGTGGTCGAATAAATTAAATGATGCGTTATGGGCCTATCAAACTGCTTTTAAAACACCTATAGGAACTTCTCCCTTTAGGTTGTTATATGGCAAAGCGTGTCATCTTCCTGTTGAACTTGAGCATAAAGCACTATGGGCTACTAAATTTTTGAATTTTGATGTGCAGGCTACAGGTGAAGAACGTTTGCTACAGTTGAATGAACTTGAGGAGTTTAGGTTGGATGCCTATGAAAATGTCAGAATTTACAAAGTCAAGACCAAGAAATGACATGATCAGCGCAATTTCTCACGTGAGTTCGAGGTAGGCCAAACTGTTTTATTATATAACTCACATTTGAAGCCCATGTCAGGAAAGCTACGTTCGAGATGGTCAAGACCATTTACTATCAAGAAAGTAATGTCATATGGTACGGTAGAAATTTATAGTCCTGCCACATGAGCATTCAAAGTTAATGGGCAAAGATTAAAAGTTTATCGAGGTGGTATCTTGGATCAAACACAGACCACTGTCGACTTGCAAGACCCGTTAAATTAAAAAGGGAGGTAAAGTCGTGTTATAGACTATAAATTTAGCGCTATCTGGGAGGAAACCCAGTGTTTATTTTATAGTTTGTTTGTTTTTTTATTTTAATTTTGTTTTGGTTTTATTCCGTTTTTTTTAAGTATTTTTGTTGGGTTTTAATTATTGTGCAGGCCAAAGTTTCTGCCCTAATAGACTGCGCACGCACGAGGCCCCTTCCTCGCGCGCGCGCAGGCTAGTACTCCAGAGGCTTGCTAAGGGGAACGCGCGCGCGTGCGTGCGCAATGCAATCGTACAGAGGCACTTAAAGTCACGCGCGCGCGAGGCTCCTTTTCGCGCACGCGTGAGAGACGCAGATTGAAAGCGACGGATTTTTTCTTTCTCTCCCATTCTTTTTTACCTCTTTTCTTTCCTCCCTCTCATAAATCCTAAATCCCCAAATCTTTCCTCTCCAATTCCTCCATGTATTCTTGACATCCTTGCTCGTAATTTGAAGATTGTTGGAGTTTATCATCGCGCTCCAGGTTCGGGTCTGCAAATTTCTGCCCAAATCCTTCTATTGCTCACCACCACTAACCGCCGCCACTCACCACCATGAGCCACCGCCGATCGCCTCCTCTGTTCCGATTGACCACCACCATGCCAGCCAAGCGATTTTGTTCGTCCGGCCCTATGATCGCTAGCTCCTCATCCTCCGCGGCAATCTCCAATAAGTTTGTCTCTCGGGAAGCCCAAGAAAGGTACGAACATGCTCGCCTCAATCGAAATCCTATTTCTGAGCATGGGATAAATATGGATTGTAATGAATTTGTTGCTTTGGGGATTATTAAGAGAAAATGGACTATATTTTGTCAAGTGCCCGAATCCTCCATTGTTCTGGTGGTTTGGGAATTTTATGCTAATGCCACTGCCTGAGAGGACTCGAAAGCTTTTGTCCGAGGACAACTTGTATCGTTTGATGCCGAAACATTGAATAGATTGTTTGATACTCTTGTTGTGTATGATAGCCAATTTAGGAGTTTTAAGGTGAATCTGGATTATTATTTGATCATGAGAGAGATGTGTTATGTGGGTGTTCATTGGCACAATCCGCTCCGGTTCACTCATTTCCCAGAGCATTTTCTGAAACTTGAGCCGGCGTTGTGGTATGCCTTCATAGCCCGGCAAGTTTTACCCGTGCTCCACACAGTTGACGTGTAGACAGATAGGGCTATTCTTGTTTATGCTATCATGAAGAGGTTGCCGGTTGATGTGGGCACTCTTGTCCACGATTCAATTCTTTATTCGATGCGCACTCCGACGGCGGGCCTCTACTTTCCCCACAACATCACAGCCCTATGTCGCCAGGCGGGTGTGCAGTTTAGTCCCGATGAGAAGTGGCTCCCGCCTTTCAAGACCGTAGATGAGAAGCTTGCTACTACCAAGCTAGTGAAGCGTAATTTGGAATTCTATAGCGGTCAGCAGCATGTTGGGAGTTCCTCTAGCAGTCGACCACCGCCTCAGCCCTTTCCTCCTCGCCGCACCGCTCAGGATATGGCCGTCGAGAGTTCCGCTTTCGACCACTATGCCATGGATTATTTTCAGGCTACTTCCACTCATCTCCATAATGTGGAAGACATCATGCGCAGCATGGCGATGCAGTTGGGGCTTGATACATTGGGCTTTTGAGCGGCACTACGTTATCCACCTCCATTTCCATTCCATTCTACCGTACCACCCCAGTATGCTCCGATTGCACCATAGGATCCCTCCATTCCCGAAGAAGAAGACTAAGACTAGTCACCAGGGGAGTCTTTTTGTTTCACTTTTCGTTGTTTCATTTGCATTTCGTTCATGTTGTCGTTGTTTGTATTCTGAAGCATTGAGGGCAATGCTTTGGATAAGTATGGGGGGGTGTTTAGTTGTTTAGTTATCGTGTGTTGTGTTCATTCTATTTGCATTCATTTTCTGTCATTATTTGTATCTAGTCGTATTCATAGCATTTAATTTTGTTGATGTCTGTATTATGGATGCGAGTTGAATGAATTTTGTTAGCCAATGATGATTGAGTGGAAAAGAGAAATTGTGTTGAAAATTTTTTTGCTAAATTTTTGCTCTTGATTGCACATGAAAAGCTGTCAGTCGACTCGTGAATAATATTAAGCACGCATGTGGGACTAGTGTAGTGTAGCGATGTAATTGATGAAGTTCGTGTTTGTTTGACCATTGCACGACAATAGGTATTTGTTGATCATGATAGTGCCTTTGGATTCTTGATGATTGTTAGACATTGCATGTATGATCTTGGGCGTACCTGTAAAATTTTTGAAAATTTTTTATTTTTGTTGAAAATTAAGTTAACTTCATCCGCGTTACGAGCAGAGATTGAAATCCTAATCTCAGTTCTTGACTAAGTATGCGGATCTCATGGGGTTAAAAATTTTGAAAATTTAAAATAACAATTCCATCCGAGCTTGGACAATGATCGAAATCCTAATCATTGTGTCATGGCTAAGTTTGCGGATTAAATGGGATTGATGCTCCATCTGGGCTATAGACGAGGGGATTGAAATTCAAATCCTATCTTAGTTATAGCTAAGTTTGCGGGTAATTATTGGGATCTTATTAAAAAAATATCGGGTGCAAAATCCGGAGGTACGTAATTAATCTCAAGAAAGTGCATGTTTTTGTTTGGGATTGTTGAGATGATGGAGGGCTGGATTGTGACACTTGCACTGATTTGTCATAGGTCGCTAAACATTCTTAGGACAGATTCGTTTGAAGTTGCATGAAACTAGAATGACATGGCACACACACGTTTGCGTTCAACTAACAGTGTATTGTGGATGATCGAAAGTTGTTTTAGTTTTTTAGGAAATCGATTTAGGACTCGTCAGAGGCTATTTTGAACATGACTCATTCATACTTGTATCTTTGCATTTTGTTGTTGCATGTCTTGCTCGAGGGCGAACAAGGTTTAAGTATGGGGGTGTTGATAAGTACGTTTAGTATGCATTATTTTATGTCATTTTATATTTATTTTACATGCATTTATTTTATTTTCGTGAGTTTTATTAGTGTTTTATTTTATGTGTATGCATTATACTCTCCTGGTTGAATTTTGTAGGAAAATAAGAAATTTTTGGGAGTTTCTGTGCGGAAGATCCGCATGCGCGCGAGCCTCTTTGCCCGCGCATGCGCAGTACAAGTTTCCAGAGGCATCCGAGCCAAAGTGCGCGTGGGCGAGCTGTTGCCCCGCGCGCGCGCAGAAGAGTTGTCTAGAGAGATGCAGGGAAGTCGTGCGCGCGCAAGCTTCTTCCTCGCGTGCGCGCGAGGCATTCTAGAGGCCACTGTTTTTTATAGCTACGCACGCGCGAGCTTTGCCATGCACGCGCGTGCGTGTTCGTGAGGCGCAGTATTCGAGAATTTGAGTTTTACGAGGATTCTAATTGGCGCGGACCTATAAATAGAAATTTTATGCCCTTTTTACAGACTTTTTGTCTTTTTGCGTACGCGCGAAGCTTCCGGCGGCCGTGGAACAAATTTCTTCAGATTTTCTTCTACTCTAGTATTTTTTATTTTATGATTTTAGACTTGATTTATTTAATCATGTTTATTAGTGAGTAATATTTTTTATTCGATCAAGGCTACATGATTGGGCTAGACAATTGATGTAGAAAACTCGTTTGTTTATTTGAGATTTTCAGACTTGATTTGAATTTATTGTTTATTGAATTTATATTTGTCTTTTGAATTTTCTGGCCAGTTATTTGCTTGCATGTTAATTGATTCCAATTCGACAGAGGAGGTTTTGATTTTGATCGCTTCAATAATCAACATAGTGTAAAACTGACTAGAAATAAAATTCGGTTTCATTATGCGGTTTAGGTGTTTACTGAATTTTCACAGTTATTCATGCATTCAAATTTGATTAGAATTACGAAAGATTAGTTCATCAATAATTTAATAGGTTTGATTGTTCTAGAAATAGTTCTTCGAACAAATTAGGAAAATTCCCGTGAATTAAGATTAAGTCTGATATCTTAGATCGACTGCTTGTTACATGAATTGTCTGGTACCTACGTTAGTCCTTGATCAAAATTTTCCCACATTTGAATTAATCCAAATTTTCCAGCTGCATTTTAATTAATTTGATTTTAATTGCAATTTTAATTATTAGTCTAAAATCTGAAATCCTTCTTTTTGATTAGTCTAAATTAAGTAAAAATAAATATATTTTGGTATTCATATTTTTACAGTCTCTGTGGGTTCGACATCTGGACCTTTGTCCACTATATTATAATTTGACATGGTGCGCTTGCCAATTTATTTTTAATCATACCGATTTAGCCGGTCAATGTCCTCAAGTGATTATAACTCAATCATGGCAAGTTCACCACGCAACGAATACAATTGTTTTCATCTAGTGGTTTTGTAAAAATATCGGCAATTTGATTTTTCGTGTCAACATATTGAAGTTCAACTTCATTTTGTTCGATGTGGTCACGAATAAAATGATGACGAATATCAAAATGTTTAGTGCGAGAGTGTTGAATCGAATTCTTTGTTAGACATATGGCTCTTGTATTATCACAGAAAATAGGGATTTTTGAAAAAAAAAATGCCATAGTCAAGCAATTGATGCTTCATCCAAAGAATTTGCGCACAACAACTACCGGCAGCCATATATTCGGCTTCGGTCGTTGACAACGCAACACAGTTTTGTTTATTTGAAAACCAAAAAACTAAACAATTTTCCAAAAAAAATACAAGTTCCACTATCACTATAAGAAAAAAGGCAAACAACAACGGAAATAATCCGTTGTCGGATGGGTTCAAAAATCGTTGTACTTTTCAGTGTTGTCGAAAGTATACCCTACGACAACGGTTTTTATCCATTGTCTTTGAAGACATACGACAACGGTTCTGCAACAGTTTAAATCTGTTGTTTTTTGGAACTTACAACAACGGTTTTGCAACACTTTAAATCTGTTGTCTTTTGAGACTTACAACAACATTTTAAAACCGTTATCTTTGAGCATGTTTTTTAATAACCAGGTTTTTTACAACAGTTTTATTTGAGCAAAGACAACAGTGAAAACCGTTGTCTTTTTTAAGATGTAAAACAAAAAAAATTAAAATTTAAAAACACTAATTAAATATTATAATAACTCGAAATAAAAAAATCAAAAATTAAATTAATATATAATTTTTTAAACATTATAAATTATTCAAAATTAAAAATAATCGAATTCTGATTCAATGAACCCTAAAAAATAAATTTATACATTAATTTTGATAAACTTGGAACACCCTTCAACAATCTCTTTTCCTGTAACTTCTTTCTTTTTCAATGTTCTCCTTTCCAACCTGATACAAGTAGATGAAAACTGTCAAGCAAAGATTAAGAGATATCAAAAACATTAAATGAAAAGTACTTTCCACCTAAAGCCAAACAAAGAACAATGATATATCTTCATGAATAAATATCCAAGATCAAATCCAAAAACCCATTAGGAATTACCCAAGTTCCAAGTCCGAGACTTGTGCAAATCATCTAAATACCCACACCAAGCAATTCGAAAAACAATCTCAACAAATTTATCAAAATTGGAGCATATGTTACTTGGTCGAACAAAAAAGAATAAAATACGGTTACTGATGGAATAATATACTGAATAGAAAGACGGTATTTTTCACCTAAAGCCAAACAAAGAAAAATGATATATCTTCATAAACAAATATCCAAGATCAAATCCCAAAACCCATTAGAAATTGTATGTAAGCACTTGAAATATACTCTTGCAAACGCTACATAAGCTGCTTGCCCAGAATCAACTCATTATGGTAAATTATAGTAAAAAAATACCTGAGAAAAGTAAATGAAAAGACATCCTGCTGTACAGAATCCGCTTGCTAAAAACATTTTTGAGAAAATTTCACACATGATAAAATCTGCGATTTTACCACTAGTGATTGCTCAAAAAATAAACTTCGTAAGCTCAAGTTCCAGAGTGTGAGTATCATAATTTTTTCAAGACAATGTCAACTCTTCCCACCAAATTCTATATTACCCAAGTTCTCAAATGGATTATGTTTTTCGAGAGTTTAGATACAAGGGAGAACCTAGCAGCATAATATCAATAGTTTTTTCCAAGCCTATAAGACTTGGGAGACGTTGTATACCTTTTGTATACCTTATAAAATAGCCATGACCAGCAAATATTCATTATCATTTGGTATCATATAGCATTTCCCACTCAAGCCTGATACAAAAAATAAACTATTATCTTGTAGTCCTACCTCCAAATCCAGTGATGACTCCAAGGCTGATTTTCGGTAGACCAAGTTGTGCTTTTGGTGTGGCTCTGTGTGCATGGAAAACCTAAAACAATGTTTCAGATGTGAAAACAATGAGATTGTACTTTCTCCAAACATGATGCAGTGGGAGTGTCACCTGAGTAAGCACATCTTAAACTTAGTTCCCAAGAATGTGTATTGATTCAATAATGTCAAACCATGAATCACAACAACACAACATCCAAAATAAACTATAAGGGTAACCACGAACCCACCAAAATAGAGTGAAAAAATGCATCAACATGCAACAAATACACAATTACTTGCATACACAAAAAAGCACCAACTCACAAAAAAAGGAAATACCTTTACTTAAATAGCAAGAATCCCAGATCCAATAACACAATTCTTTTGAGAATTTATCCCACAAATTAAAGGATTTCCGGCTACTCTGAAAGGGACATTCCAGCAATGAGACAAGTACAATGCAAGAGATGATCAGTTACAGAAACAAAAATATCGACCTACTTAAATGTTCGAGCAGAAATATTTGGCAAAGGACCACTTAAATTATTGAAAGAAAGGTCCCTGAAAAAGTTCATAAATAAAAAAGTCACTGACAATGTAATACAAGCAACAAGTACAGTTCCTTTTGAGAATGTAGTATGAAAAATCTACCATATTCAACCACTCTGTCCAAGATGGTGCTCTCCAATAGTTGAAATACTTTGCATTGGTAGGGATCCATCTGTGAGCAATAAAAGTTGATTATGGACTTAATGAATACAAACATCAGTGAAAGATACTCGGGTTTCTAGTTTACATGTCCAGATCGTTTCTCTGAAATTAAGGTAATAGAGCTCATTGAAAAGTAGTAAAGGGTACCTAAAAAAATTCAGTTCATTCCAGAATAAACAAGAAATCAAGACAAACAAGCATATTTGCACTGAAGACTGAATTCGTTTCACTGTTAGCATTCTGGAAGCCTTTCGTCTTCAAGGATTGGCCTTTTCCATTCTTTAATCTTGAGCTCCCAGTTTGTGAGTTCTGGTTGCATATCAACCACAAGCATTTAAAGAGATGTTTAAAACAAGTATCTGATAACAGAGATCATTTACTATTCCAAAAAGGTCACTCTTTTAATATAACCATTTTATAATTCTATATAATATAGCATCGCGTGCAATTCTTGCTGCAGCGTTCCCTTGGGTACCATAAAATTTTGTATAGCGCTTGCCAGTTCATTGATATGCATGTTATATACAGTCATTATCTGCATGTTGGTTAGAAGATCTGAGAATATAGTCTATAGTTCTTTACTTCTTTACTTACATGTGGTATGTTTTCCCACTGTAAAATCTTACTTCAGGACTGTCCCAAGCTAGTGAAAAAGTCATAGTGCGAGTGGATCCAGAAGGAATGGTAACAAACGAGGCTATAGCAGCTCCTATAGATGAACCTGGCTCTGAAGGCCGAGGCTTGTCATCATGTTTAAGGGCGTCAAATGACCTATGCTGTAAGTAAAGAATGAGCATTTTATGAATGTCGATATCAGATACAACATAAACAACTAAATGGATCATGGCATAAAGCATAAAGCATCAACCATGAACCAACTCAACTCTTTAATTTCATTCCACATTATCTTTTGCATTTATCGTTTTGGAATTTCCAGATATCACAAAGCAAGGACATTCTGATATATGGACCTCATCCGTCTCTTGAGAAGCTATGGCATAAGTCACAGAAGGGTTTCCATTTGTAGAGCTACACATTTGCATGTAAGGTTAATGGATTATATATGAAGAAATACACCGCTTTCCATCCTACACGAATTTTGGAAGTTAAGTTTAGATATTATATTGTATCAATTTGAAAGAGTGGGTGCCCGGTGAGCCAACTTGTGGCTAAGGGCTTTTATGACTCTATGTATAAACAATCTTTTGTTTAATATAATTTACACTTTTATAATGGCGTTTACTTTATCTTTTATCATATTATTATGTTGTGACATACTATAAGATGTTTAGATGAAGACCTTGAATATACTATAGTGTATGTAAGATGTGGTGGCACATGGGGATGGCTATCATGAAACAAATCTTATAGTCACTGTATATTCTAAACAGTTCCTAGTCGATTGAGCCGTCCGTTAATAAGGATAAGGATCGCTCGAGATTGAAACTAGCATTTGCGATGCCGAGTACCACGTTTCATTGGTATGGAACATAGAGATGTTCAAAGCATGCAAATGGATATTCATACGATGAATGATCGAACTACCCTATCCGGACTTTCCAAGTGGTTATCACTTATCGAGTGGATAAAGTTCGCGGTTTTGGTTGTACACCATTAGTCCTTACTACTTGAAACATTATTGAGACTCTATATGCTAGTACTGTACTTTGAATCGTTTACCGACTCTATTGGGGTCATCAGGTGTTGGGATTGGGTACAGTTACGACACATATAGGAGTCGATGCTTTGTTGTCAAGGATTCACCACATACTTGATAGTGTGGATATCCTATGCAATCTGAGGAGATATTAGTGTGACGAATCTCTGGCCAGAGTACATGATGTGTTTTAAGAAATGGTTTCTTAGTAGCACATGCGATGTCACTATTTGATCTTCAAGATGCATTGCATAGTTATCGAATCTCGAACGACTCTCGATTTACCAATGGTTGTTGATTCGATCGGGATATTTGGATGAAGGGACCGTATTGTATGCTAAACAAAATCTATTGGTTCTTACAGGCACTATCAGTGATACCTAGGGAATCATGGGGCGATGTTGCTAGGCGCTCTTACCATGATTTGATGGGCAAGTCGGAAATTGTTGTTCCGAGTCACAAGGAGTTGTGAGCCCACGGCTAGCTGTATCCCTGAACCATTTAGGGTCACACAAGTAATGGATTTTTAATCCCCGTTGAGATAGTTAAATTTAAAGAGTTAAATTTAATGAACAAAAAAGTAGGACTTCTTATTTAAGAGTAGAGGGAGTAAGATTTCCTAAAATGACATAATGATGGACATTTTTGGAAACCACTGAATTCGGATTCAGAAAATTTATCTTGACTTTAAAAGATGCAGAAATGGTTTCTGTGCACATTGGTGAAATTGGTTTATCAATCTGAGTCACGATGAATTTTATATTAATTTCTGAACATGCGGGCTTTGCTTATCAGGCTTGAACTTATGACTAATGGGCCCTAAGCTGTTAGCAGCTCACATTATAAATAAGTTATTGCAGTACAGAAATTATATAACAGAGGTCACAATTTTCGAAAACCCTAGCTGTTTTCTCTCTAGTGGCCGCCGCCCCTCCCCTCTCTCTGACAGAAAATCCAGCCTGTGAATTTTGAATTTTCAGTCTGGTTTAACGGATCATATTCGTTAATTCTCTTCGTAGAAACTTCTGATAGATTTTCTAGTGCAATCTATCAGAGGGATTAAACTTCTGTTCGTGGACCTGATTGAAGAATTGTTCGTCCATCAGTTCCTCGGATATACAACAAGAGCAGAGTAATCTTTTGGTGTCCATAATCTCGTTTCGAGATTCAAGGTAAAAATTTAATTGTTATTTAATTTTTACACGCACAATTTAATCGTAAAGTTTTGATACCCATGATATGGAATCGTTTCATATAAAATTTTTAAACTTCCGCTGCACCGGGTATCAATTCTGATTGATCTGAACACCATTTTCCAACAGTGGTATCAGAGCCAGGTTGCTCAGATCAAGCGATTAAATTAATCAATTGTACAAAATTTTTAAGCCTCGGTTTTTGAAACAAAACAATTTTAAAAAAAAAAATTAAATTTTTGACGGGCAAAACACGGGCAGCGATTGGATCGCTGCCCGGGGCAGCGATGGTCGCTGCCCAGGGCAACGATCATCGCTTCCCAAGGGGCAGCGACGGGCTGCCCGGCCCGAGACCCTTTTGGGGCGCGGGCTGCCCGGGACCGTCCCGGGCGGCCCAGGAAAATTTATTTTTAATTTTTTAATTAAAATTTTAATATGTTAAAATTCTATTTTTGGTCCAATCGAAAATTGTTTTTGATTGGTCCACGAGGCGTCGGATCGAATTGTTCGAGTCCGAAAATTTTAAAATTGATTTTTGGATAAATTTGAATTTTTGGAAAATTTATAGATTTTATCCGTTAAATCAGATTTTATGAAATTAATTATTTTTGGTACAATTGATGATAAGATATGATCTTATGGAAATATTGAGTAAAATATGATTTTATGTATAAAATTGGATTTTATATGTAAAATATGATTTTATTTGATAAAAAGATAAAATATGATTTTGTATGTAAAATAAGATTTTATATATGGAATATGATTTTATCCTTTTTAAATTTAATTGCCATTGCATGTTATCCAATAAATTAATTTTGAATTAAATATTATTGGATAAGGATTATCGATTGCCATGACCAATTTTGTAGGTGTATGTTAGGGAATTTACATTTGTTTTTATTGTTGTTGGATTTATTAATGGGCTTGGTTTATGGCCCAATATGAGTTGTCATATGTAATAAAAGTGAGCCTGGTTTATGGCCCGTTCCCACCCCTTAAAATGTATCCCCTACTTGTCATAGTTATTTATTGAAAATACATTGTACTTAGTGGGAGATGAAGATTTGAAGACGGAGGTGGGCCCAGCAGACAATAAAGACTGAAGAAATGTAAATTGGAAACACAATGTAATAGGATTGCATTGCATACTTGCATATTACCTAGGATTGGACTTAGACTCGTGATTGGCAACCACGGGTCGATTAGAAATGGAATCGATCATCCTATATAATATATGATATTATAGTTGTATGCATGTTTTAGACTAAATTGTATGAATCTCGCAAGCATACAAATTTTAAATGATGAGACAAATTTTCAAAATTAAAATCCCTCATTTTAAATATGATTTAAAATTGATATCAAGATAAATAAAGGGAATTTAAATATTGTTTAAATGTTCCTACCTTCCATCAACGATCAATGTATGAGATGCTACCCGCGGATATGGTCCGGCTCATATTATTGGGGGAGCCCGTTCATCGGAAAGCTGTACATTGGATCGACACATGTTGTAAGTTGGGTGGAACTCCCATGGGATCGGCTCATATTATTGGGGATCCACGTGGCGACCGTCCATCACAACTTAATATTGATGGGTCATCTTGACGTGTCACAATAAACGGCGTCATATTATTGGGCCCTTATTGGACATGAGGTAAAAACGTGGAGGTTGCTTTGGAAGCAATTGAGCTCTACCTTTTGAAAATTATGGTTGGCTGATATTATTCGAGACCATAGTTTTTCAATTGGACTCCATGTTCCCACTAAGGAAAACAGTTTCTCATTTTCACTAGAGGGTAGTGAAATCGTTAAAATAGTGGGAGTGAGATTCATAAAATAAATTTCGCCTATTTTATGTCTTAGTAAATTAATTAAACAATCACTAATAATTGTCTGTTTCTTTTCAGTATTTCATTAAGATGAATTCGCGCAATCCACTATTCTCTATTCTCGAACAAAATAAACTGACTAGCGCAAACTATACGAAATGATTCCGTAAGTTGAAGATTGTCTTGACCTCGGAGAAAATGCTCTGCGTGTTAGAAAAATCTCCTCCAAAGGAAGCACCAGCTGATATAAGTCCGGAAGAGTTGGCCAAACTTGATATATGGTGGGACCATGATATCAAGGCCAAATGCTATATGCAAGCTTCGATGTCTGATGAACTCCAGAGGCGATTTGAGGATACCGTCAATGCTGCTGACATTCACGTACAACTCAAGGAAATTTTTGGGGCTCAATCGAGAGCTGAAAGATTCGCTACTGTAAAAGAGTTAATGACGTGTCGCATGCGTGAAGGGACTTCGGTCCGTGATCATGGGGTACGCGTGATTTGGCTCATTCAGAAGTTGGTAACGCTTGATTTGGTATTAGAGCATGAACTCAATGTGGACTTATTAATTCTCTCTCTTCCTTCATCGTTTGACGGTTTTGTGGTGAATTTCAATATGAACAAGATAGAGGCCTCCCTTGAAGAGATGGTCAATATGCTTGTAACATATGAAGCCACTTTAAAGAAGGATAAACCAGTTCTCTTGGTGGGCTCCTCTTCTTCTGCTAAGAAGGGGCCAAGTACAAAGGGTAAGAAACGTTCTGCCCCATCCAAGAAAACCGG